>NC_088231.1:32477226-32492103 GCF_036934945.1 Oncorhynchus masou masou | reverse complement strand
ATTGGTGGTACTGGGACGAGGACACGCACAGGAAGCCTGGGTGGGGAGCTGCCACCGGAGGACTGGTGTGTGGAGGTGGCACAGGATGGGCTAGACCGTGAAAGCGTACTGGAGATCTTGAGAGCAGTACTGGCACAGGACTTGCAACGCTAGGGAGGTGCACAGGAGGCCTGGTGCGTGAGGCTGGCACCATCTTCACCAGCCGACTAACACGCAGCTCAGGACGAGTATGGAGCGCTGACCCAGGTGCCATCAATTCCCCGACACGCTCCGTCGGGCGAATATCATGCTTCATGCACCAACACAGCAACTCCCTCATTACTCTCTCCTCCAATTTCCCCATTAACTCCTTCACAGTCTCTGCTTCGCTCACCTCCAACACCGGCTCTGGTTCTGGTCTCCTCCTTGGCTCCTCACGATAAACAGGGAGAGATGGCTCAGGCCTGACTCCTGACTCTGCCACACTCTCCCTGGAGCCCCCCAAGACATTTTTGGGGCTGACTCTCGGGCTTCCAACCGCGTCGCCGTGCTGCCTCCTCATACCGGCGCCTCTCTGCTTTCGTCGCCTCCAGTTCTTCTTTGGGGCGGCGATATTCTCCAGGCTGATCCCAGGGTCCTTCTCCGAACAATTCGTCCTCCCATGTCCATTCCTCTCTTTGCTGCACCTGCCTGTTACCACGCCGCTTGGTCCTGTTGTGGTGGGTGATTCTGTAACGGCTTTCTTCTGTTGAAGGAGGAGCGGACCAAAATGCAGCGTGGTATTTTTGAGACATGTTTAATGAAGAACGAAAAAACACGAACAATACAAAACAACAAACGGAACGTGAAAACCTAAACAGTCCTATCTGGTGAAGACACAGAGACAGGAACAATCACCCAAGAAAACACTCAAAGAATATGGCTGCCTAAATATGGTTCCCAATCAGAGACAACGATAATCACCTGACTCTGATTGAGAACCGCCTCAGGCAGCCATAGACTATGCTATACACCCCACAAAACCCCAAGACGAAACACACCACAAATAACCCATGTCACACCCTGGCCTGACCGAATAAATGAAGAATAAACATAATATATTTCGACCAGAGCGTGACAATTATGGGATATTGTGATGTCATTATGGGGTATTGTGATGTCATTATGGGGTATTGTGATGTCATTATGGGGTACTGTGATGTCGTTATGGGGTATTGTGTGTAAATTGCTCATAAAACAAGTAATTTAATCCATTTTAGAATGAGGCTGTAAAGTAACTACAAATGGAAAAGGGGAAGGGGTCTGTATCCTTTCTGAATGCACTGTATATATTACAGTACTAACCTATATAGTACAGTACTAACCTATATATTACAGTACTAACATATATAGTACAGTACTAACATATATATTACAGTACTAACCTATATATTACAGTACTAACATATATAGTACAGTACTAACCTATATATTACAGTACTAACCTATATATTACAGTACTAACATATATAGTACAGTACTAACCTATATATTGCAGTACTGACCTATATAGTACAGTACTGACCTATATATTACAGTACTAACTGTACAGTACTAACCTATATATATTACAGTACTGGCCTATATATTACAGTACTAACCTATATATTACAGTACTAACCTATATAGTACAGTACTAACCTATATATTACAGTACTAACCTATATAGTACAGTACTGACCTATATAGTACAGTACTATCCTATATAGTACAGTACTAACCTATATATATAGTACTAACCTATATAGTACTATATAGTATAGTAGTAACCTATATAGTACAGTACTAACCAATATAGTACAGTACTATCCTATATAGTACTAACCTATATAGTACAGTAGTAACCTATATAGTACAGTACTAACCTATATAGTACAGTACTAACCTATATAGTACTAACCTATATAGTACAGTACTATCCTATATAGTACAGTACTAACCTATATAGTAACCTATATAGTACAGTACTAACCTATATAGTACAGTACTAACCTATATAGTACAGTAGTAACCTATATAGTACAGTAATAACCTATATAGTACAGTAACCTAACAGTACTAACCTATAGTACAGTACTAACCTATATAGTACAGTACTAACCTATATAGTACAGTACTAACCTATATATAATTAACCTATATAGTAGTAACCTATATAGTACTAACCTATATAGTACAGTACTAACCTATATAGTACAGTAATGACCTATATAGTACAGTAATGACATATAGTACAGTACTAACCTATATAGTACTGTACTATCCTATATAGTACAGTACTAACCTATATAGTATAGTACTAACCTATATAGTACTAACCTATATAGTACAGTACTAACCTATATAGTACAGTAATGACCTATATAGTACAGTACTAACCTATATAGTACTAACCTATATAGTACAGTAATGACCTATATAGTATAGTACTAACCTATATAGTACTAACCTATATAGTACAGTACTAACCTATATAGTACTAACCTATATAGTATAGTACTAACCTATATAGTACTAACCTATATAGTACAGTACTAACCTATATAGTACAGTAATGACCTATATAGTACAGTACTAACCTATATAGTACAGTACTAACATATATAGTACTGTACTATCATATATAGTACAGTACTAACCTATATAGTACTAACCTATATAGTACTAACCTATATAGTATAATACTAACCTATATAGTACTAACCTATATAGTACAGTACTAACCTATGTAGTACAGTAATGACCTATATAGTACAGTACTAACCTATATAGTACTGTACTAACCTATATAGTACAGTACTAACCTATATAGTACATTACTAACCTATATAGTACAGTAATAACCTATATAGTACAGTAATGACCTATATAGTACAGTACTAACCTATATAGTACTAACCTATATAGTACTAACCTATATAGTACAGTACTAACCTATATAGTACAGTACTAACCTATATAGTACTAACCTATATAGTATAGTACTAACCTTTATAGTACTAACCTATATAGTACAGTACTAACCTATATAGTACAGTAATGACCTATATAGTACAGTACTAACCTATATAGTACTGTACTATCCTATATAGTACAGTACTAACCTATATAGTACAGTACTAACCTATATAGTACTAACCTATATAGTACAGTACTAACCTATATAGTACAGTACTAACCTATATAGTACTAACCTATATAGTACAGTACTAACCTATATAGTACTAACCTATATAGTACAGTACTAACCTATATAGTACAGTAATGACCTATATAGTACAGTACTAACCTATATAGTACAGTACTAACCTATATAGTACAGTACTAACCTATATAGTACAGTACTAACCTATATAGTACTAACCTATATAGTACAGTACTAACCTATATAGTACTAACCTATATAGTACAGTAGTAACCTATATAGTACAGTAATAACCTATATATTACAGTACTAACCTATATAGTACAGTAATGACCTATATAGTACAGTACTAACCTATATAGTACTAACCTATATAGTACAGTAGTAACCTATATAGTACAGTAATAACCAATATATTACAGTACTAACCTATATAGTACAGTAATGACCTATATAGTACAGTACTAACCTATATAGTACAGTACTAACCTATATAGTACTAACCTATATAGTACAGTAGTAACCTATATAGTACAGTAATAACCAATATATTACAGTACTAACCTATATAGTACAGTAATGACCTATATAGTACAGTACTAACCTATATAGTACAGTACTAACCTATATAGTACTAACCTATATAGTACAGTACTAACCTATATAGTACAGTAGTAACCTATATAGTACAGTAGTAACATATATAGTACAGTAATAACCTATATAGTACAGTACTGACCTATATAGCACAGTACTGACCTATATAGTACAGTACTGACCTATATAGTACAGTACTAACCTATATAGTACAGTACTAACCTATATATTACAGTACTAGCCTATATAGTACAGTACTGACCTATATAGTACAGTACTATCCTATATAGTACAGTACTAACCTATATAGTACTAACCTATATAGTATAGTAGTAACCTATATAGTACAGTACTAACCTATATAGTACAGTACTATCCTATATAGTACAGTACTAACCTATATAGTACAGTACTGACCTATATATTACAGTACTAACCTATATAGTACAGTACTGACCTATATATTACAGTACTAACCTATATATTATAGTACTGACCTATATAGTACAGTACTATCCTATATAGTACAGTACTAACCTATATAGTACTAACCTATATAGTACAGTAGTAACCTATATAGTACAGTAGTAACCTATATAGTACAGTAGTAACCTATATAGTACAGTACTAACCTATATAGTACAGTACTAACCTATATAGTACTAACCTATATAGTATAGTAGTAACCTATATAGTACAGTAGTAACCTATATAGTACAGTACTAACCTAAATAGTACAATACTAACCTATATAGTACAGTAATGACCTATATAGTACAGTACTAACCTATATAGTACAGTACTATCCTATATAGTACAGTACTAACCTATATAGTACTAACCTATATAGTACAGTAGTAACCTATATAGTACAGTACTAACCTATATATTACAGTACTAACCTATATAGTACAGTACTGACCTATATAGTACAGTACTATCCTATATAGTACAGTACTATCCTATATAGTACAGTACTAACCTATATAGTACTAACCTATATAGTACAGTACTAACCTATATAGTACAGTAGTAACCTATATATTACAGTACTAACCTATATAGTACAGTAATGACCTATATAGTACAGCACTAACCTAAATAGTACAGTACTAACCTATATAATAACCTACCTGTTAAAATAAATGACTCAGACAGACAGGCAGACAGGTAGACAGACAGATAAACTGACAGACAGACAGACAGACAGACAGACAGACAGACAGACAGACAGACAGACAGACAGACAGTAGACAGGTAGACAGACCGGTAAACAGACAGGTCTTTGGTCAATATATTTTTTTATTACAGTAAATTAAATACATTTTAAAAATGCTTTTTTTTTCCTAAAACCATATTTGTGGGGTGATTCCCAATGTCGCCTTGTCTGATCCAGAACGACCCATAGGGTTGGCCCTAGTAGTGCAGTCTGATCCAGAACGACCCATAGGGTTGGCCCTAGTAGTGCAGTCTGATCCAGAACGACCCATAGGGTTGGCCCTAGTAGTGCAGTCTGATCCAGAACGACCCATAGGGTTGGTTCTAGTAGTGCAGTCTGATCCAGAACGACCCATAGGGTTGGCCCTAGTAGTGCAGTCTGATCCAGAACGACCCATAGGGTTGGCCCTAGTAGTGCAGTCTGATCCAGAACGACCCATAGGGTTGGTTCTAGTAGTGCAGTCTGATCCAGAACGACCCATAGGGTTGGTTCTAGTAGTGCAGTCTGATCCAGAACGACCCATAGGGTTGGCCCTAGTAGTGCAGTCTGATCCAGAACGACCCATAGGGTTGGTCCTAGTAGTGCAGTCTGATCCAGAACTACCCATAGGGTTGGCCCTAGTAGTGCAGTCTGATTCAGAACGACCCATAGGGTTGGTCCTAGTAGTGCAGTCTGATCCAGAACGACCCATAGGATTGGCCCTAGTAGTGCAGTCTGATCCAGAACGACCCATAGGGTTGGCCCTAGTAGTGCAGTCTGATCCAGAACGACCCATAGGGTTGGCCCTAGTAGTGCAGTCTGATCCAGAACGACCATAGGGTTGGCCCTAGTAGTGCAGTCTGATCCAGAACTACCCATAGGGTTGGCCCTAGTAGTGCAGTCTGATCCAGAACGACCCATAGGATTGGCCCTAGTAGTGCAGTCTGATCCAGAACGACCCATAGGGTTGGCCCTAGTAGTGCAGTCTGATCCAGAACGACCCATAGGGTTGGCCCTAGTAGTGCAGTCTGATCCAGAACGACCCATAGGGTTGGCCCTAGTAGTGCAGTCTGATCCAGAACGACCCATAGGGTTGGTTCTAGTAGTGCAGTCTGATCCAGAACTACCCATAGGGTTGGTTCTAGTAGTGCAGTCTGATCCAGAACGACCCATAGGGTTGGCCCTAGTAGTGCAGTCTGATCCAGAACGACCCATAGGGTTGGCCCTAGTAGTGCAGTCTGATCCAGAACGACCCATAGGATTGGCCCTAGTAGTGCAGTCTGATCCAGAACGACCCATAGGGTTGGCCCTAGTAGTGCAGTCTGATCCAGAACGACCCATAGGGTTGGCCCTAGTAGTGCAGTCTGATTCAGAACGACCCATAGGGTTGGTCCTAGCAGTGCAGTCTGATCCAGAACGACCCATAGGGTTGGCCCTAGTAGTGCAGTCTGATTCAGAACGACCCATAGGGTTGGACCTAGCAGTGCAGTCTGATCCACAACGACCCATAGGGTTGGCCCTAGCAGTGCAGTCTGATCCAGAACGACCCATAGGGTTGGCTCTAGTAGTGCAGTCTGATCCAGAACGACCCATAGGGTTGGCCCTAGTAGTGCAGTCTGATCCAGAACGACCCATAGGGTTGGTCCTAGTAGTGCAGTCTGATCCAGAACGACCCATAGGATTGGCCCTAGTAGTGCAGTCTGATCCAGAACGACCCATAGGGTTGGTCCTAGTAGTGCAGTCTGATCCACAACGACCCATAGGGTTGGCCCTAGTAGTGCAGTCTGATCCAGAACGACCCATAGGGTTGGTCCTAGTAGTGCAGTCTGATTCAGAACGACCCATAGGGTTGGTCCTAGTAGTGCAGTCTGATCCAGAACGACCCATAGGGTTGGTCCTAGTAGTGCAGTCTGATCCAGAACGACCCATAGGGTTGGTCCTAGTAGTGCAGTCTGATCCAGAACAACCCATAGGATTGGCCCTAGTAGTGCAGTCTGATCCAGAACGACCCATAGGGTTGGCCCTAGTAGTGCAGTCTGATCCAGAACGACCCATAGGGTTGGCCCTAGTAGTGCAGTCTGATCCAGAACGACCCATAGGGTTGGTCCTAGTAGTGCAGTCTGATCCAGAACGACCCATAGGGTTGGTCCTAGTAGTGCAGTCTGATCCAGAACGACCCATAGGGTTGGTCCTAGTAGTGCAGTCTGATCCAGAACGACCCATAGGGTTGGTCCTAGTAGTGCAGTCTGATCCAGAACGACCCATAGGGTTGGTTCTAGTAGTGCAGTCTGATCCAGAACGACCCATAGGGTTGGCCCTAGTAGTGCAGTCTGATCCAGAACGACCCATAGGGTTGGTCCTAGTAGTGCAGTCTGATCCAGAACGACCCATAGGGTTGGTCCTAGTAGTGCAGTCTGATCCAGAACGACCCATAGGGTTGGTCCTAGTAGTGCAGTCTGATCCAGAACGACCCATAGGGTTGGTCCTAGTAGTGCAGTCTGATCTAGATCCAGTGTGTGTGTGTGTGTGTGTGTGTGTGTGTTAAACTATTCTAGTATAATACAGATTACTATGTAAAAAGGTTAAATAGTGACAGTGTTCTACTCCCAAGCCAGACGCCATAACAACCCCATCTAACCGTAACCCATATCCTCTATAGTGGATCCTGTTTGATGTACAATGCCTTAGATTATATTCCACTGGACCAAGCGGGCAAAACAACAGGCCCCTTTCTGGCCCAAACAGCACCCTATTCCCTTCTCACCACTTTCCTCTGGGCTCATTGCACTATATAGGGAATAGAGAGTCATTTTGGATTCAATCATGTTCCACTTGGCTCAGTGGACTATATAGGGAATAGAGAGTCATTTGGGATTCAATCATGTTCCACTTGGCTCAGTGCACTATATAGGGAATAGAGAGTCATTTGGGATTCAGATCTGGTTCCTCTGGGCTCAGTGAACTATGTAGCGAATAGAGAGTCATTTGGGATACAGATCATGTTCCACTTGGCTCAGTGGACTATATAGGGAATAGAGAGTCATTTGGGATTCAATCATGTTCCACTTGGCTCAGTGGACTATATAGGGAATAGAGTAATTTGGGATTCAGATCTGGTTCCTATGGGCTCAGTGGACTATATAGGGAAGAGAGTCATTTGGGATTCAGACCATGTTCCACTTGGCTCAGTGGATTATATAGGGAATAGAGTCATTTGGGATTCAGATCTGATTCCTCTGGGCTCAGTGGACGACATGGGGAATAGAGAGTCATTTGGGATTCAGATCTGGTTCCTCTGGGCTCAGTGGACGACATGAGGAATAGAGAGTCATTTGGGATTCAGATCTGGTTTCTCTGGGCTCAGTGGACGGCATGAGGAATAGAGAGTCATTTGGGATTCAGATCTGGTTCCTCTGGGCTCAGTGGACGACATAGGGAACAGAGTCATTTAGGATTCAGATCTGGTACATTTTATTTAGAAGCAATTCACTATAAAAATAGTTTGTGATTCATATTTTGTTCCACACTGTTATTTGTTTCTCCACAGTCATATCAGCCCTGGTCTAAAGTCGGGCACTACATAGAAACTAGGGGTTAGACCGTATGGCCCTGGTCTAAAGTAGGGCACTACATAGAAACTAGGGGTTAGACCGTATGGCCCTGGTCTAAAGTAGGGCACTACATAGAAACTAGGGGTTAGACCGTATGGCCCTGGTCTAAAGTAGGGCACTACATAGAAACTAGGGGTTAGACCGTAGGGCCCTGGTCTAAAGTAGGGCACTACATAGGAACTAGGGGTTAGACCGTAGGGCCCTGGTCTAAAGTAGGGCACTACATAGGAACTAGGGGTTAGACCGTAGGGCCCTGGTCTAAAGTAGGGCACTACATAGGAACTAGGGGTTAGACCGTAGGGCCCTGGTCTAAAGTAGGGCACTACATAGAAACTAGGGGTTAGACCCTGGTCTAAAGTAGGGCACTACATAGGAACTAGGGCTTAGACCGTAGGGCCCTGGTCTAAAGTAGGGCACTACATAGGAACTAGGGGTTAGACCGTAGGGCCCTGGTCTAAAGTAGGGCACTACATAGGAACTAGGGCTTAGACCGTAGGGCCCTGGTCTAAAGTAGGGCACTACATAGGAACTAGGGGTTAGACCGTAGGGCCCTGGTCTAAAGTAGGGCACTACATAGAGACTAGAGGGCCATTTGGGACTCGTATATAATCACTACCTAATGTCTGTTTCTGTTTCTATTGGAAAACAATAGACATTAGAATACAGTGACAATCTCTCCATCATCACTCGGACACAGGTAACAAGGAGAGGAGAGGAGAAGAGAGGAGAGGATGAGAGGAGAGGAGAGGAGAGGAGAGGAGAGGAGAGGAGAGGAGAGGAGAGGAGAGGAGAGGATGAGAGGAGATAGGAGGGAGGAGAGGAAGAGAGGAAAGGAGATAGGAGTGAGGAGAGGAGGAGAGGATGAGAGGAGATAGGAGGGAGGAGAATAAGAGAGGAGAGGTGATAGGAGTGAGGAGAGGATGAGAGGAGATAGGAGGGAGGAGAGGAAGAGAGGAGAGGAGATAAGAGGGAGGAGAGGAAGAGAGGAGATAGGAAGGAGGAGAGGAAGAGAGGAGAGGAGATAGATGGGAGGAGAGGAAGAGAGAGGAGAGGACACACTGATTGTCCAATAAGGAAAGGGCTCATTGCACATGTGACTCCATCCACAGCTTGTGATTGGCTGTCGATAAACCAGTCTCTAAACTCTGATTGGTCGTTGAAGTTCTCGCTGATTGGACGACTCCCCGGAGTTACAGCCACGTAGGCCATTCCAAAGTCAGACGGCAGAGAAAGTGGAAACATGAACAAACGTTTACCAGCTACTAAAGGTGGGCTGATCATTATGACGTCATACACAGCAAGGTCACTTCCTGGTTACGGGACAACCCCAACAACAGGACGGATGGCTATGCTGTGGTTTTCCTGAGGCAGAAACCCACAGATCACATTTCTGTTGTTGTTGTTGTTTTTTGTTGTTGTTGATGACATCTGTTATTTATGATGGCGTCAAAATGCAGAGTCCACCTTTAAGTTAGGAACGGACAACAAACACAGAGTGGGCCATCCCAAATGGTGCCCTGTACACTATGTAGTGGACTGACTTCCCCCAGCACCCAATGGGCCCTGGGGAACTGACTAGGGTATAGGGGGACATTTGAGACACAGCAGAGAGAGAGAGAGAGAAATGTCTTTAGTCTGTTAGCGGTGACGAGGTCGCCTAGCAACTATTCTTGCTGCTGAAGTCCCCTGGCAAAGTGCAGAGTGACGGAGTTACGACAGATATCTTTCCTCTCCGTCATAGTCGTCTTCGTCATCTTCGTCATCGATCTGGTCGCTCAGGACGAAGGCATCATCTTCATCATCGTCATAGTCGTCGTCGGAGAAGAGAGAGTCTCCGCTGCCCTGGTCTCCAGATGATTCCAACACCGCCCCTACAGAACACAGGAACCAGGAAGGAACTACTGTTAAACACCACCCTACAGAACACAGGAACCAGGAAGGAACTACCGTTAAACACCAACCTCCAGAACACAGGAACCAGGAAGGAACTCAGGTTAAACACCACCCTACAGAACACAGGAACCAGGAAGGAACTACTGTTAAACACCACCCTACAGAACACAGGAACCAGGAAGGAACTACTGTTAAACACCACCCCTACAGAACACAGGAACCAGGAAGGAACTACTGTTAAACACCACCCCTACAGAACACAGGAACCAGGAAGGAACTACTGTTAAACACCACCCTACAGAACACAGGAACCAGGAAGGAACTACTGTTAAACACCACCCTACAGAACACAGGAACCAGGAAGGAACTACTGTTAAACACCACCCTACAGAACACAGGAACCAGGAAGGAACTCAGGTTAAACACCACCCCTACAGAACACAGGAACCAGGAAGGAACTCAGGTTAAACACCACCCTACAGAACACAGGAACCAGGAAGGAACTACTGTTAAACACCACCCTACAGAACACAGGAACCAGGAAGGAACTACTGTTAAACACCACCCTACAGAACACAGGAACCAGGAAGGAACTCAGGTTAAACACCACCCTACAGAACACAGGAACCAGGAAGGAACTACTGTTAAACACCACCCTACAGAACACAGGAACCAGGAAGGAACTCAGGTTAAACACCACCCTACAGAACACAGGAACCAGGAAGGAACTCAGGTTAAACACCACCCCTACAGAACACAGGAACCAGGAAGGAACTCAGGTTAAACACCACCCTACAGAACACAGGAACCAGGAAGGAACTCAGGTTAAACACCACCCTACAGAACACAGGAACCAGGAAGGAACTACTGTTGAACAACACCCTACAGAACACAGGAACCAGGAAGGAACTACTGTTAAACACCACCCTACAGAACACAGGAACCAGGAAGGAACTACTGTTAAACACCACCCTACAGAACACAGGAACCAGGAAGGAACTACTGTTAAACAACACCCTACAGAACACAGGAACCAGGAAGGAACTCAGGTTAAACACCACCCTACAGAACACAGGAACCAGGAAGGAACTACTGTTAAACACCACCCTACAGAACACAGGAACCAGGAAGGAACTACTGTTAAACACCACCCTACAGAACACAGGAACCAGGAAGGAACTACTGTTAAACACCACCCTACAGAACACAGGAACCAGGAAGGAACTACTGTTAAACAACACCCTACAGAACACAGGAACCAGGAAGGAACTCAGGTTAAACACCACCCTACAGAACACAGGAACCAGGAAGGAACTACTGTTAAACACCACCCTACAGAACACAGGAACCAGGAAGGAACTCAGGTTAAACACCACCCTACAGAACACAGGAACCAGGAAGGAACTACTGTTAAACACCACCCTACAGAACACAGGAACCAGGAAGGAACTACTGTTAAACACCACCCTACAGAACACAGGAACCAGGAAGGAACTCAGGTTAAACACCACCCTACAGAACACAGGAACCAGGAAGGAACTACTGTTAAACACCACCCCTACAGAACACAGGAACCAGGAAGGAACTACTGTTAAACACCACCCTACAGAACACAGGAACCAGGAAGGAACTACTGTTAAACACCACCCTACAGAACACAGGAACCAGGAAGGAACTCAGGTTAAACACCACCCTACAGAACACAGGAACCAGGAAGGAACTCAGGTTAAACACCACCCTACAGAACACAGGAACCAGGAAGGAACTCAGGTTAAACACCACCCTACAGAACACAGGAACCAGGAAGGAACTACTGTTAAACACCACCCTACAGAACACAGGAACCAGGAAGGAACTACTGTTAAACACCACCCTACAGAACACAGGAACCAGGAAGGAACTACTGTTAAACACCACCCTACAGAACACAGGAACCAGGAAGGAACTACTGTTAAACAACACCCTACAGAACACAGGAACCAGGAAGGAACTCAGGTTAAACACCACCCCTACAGAACACAGAAACCAGTTCTGTCCTTGAGCTGTTCTTGTTTGTTAATGTTCTGCTTTATGTTTCATTTTTTACTAATCAATTTCCAAAATAACCTAAATCAGGTGGTCAGTCGGTCAGCCAATCAAGTTACGGTCAACTTTTTTCGGCATCAAACCAATTAGTTAGTTGGAAATGATCCCCCCCCCCCCCCCAGAATGCTTAGCGCGGACCTACCACAGTCTGCTGCTCCGTGGGTCCGTGACCCTGCGACCTCGTTGCCATAGCGATCGACACACCAGCACTGTCCGCTGCTGCCGTGGCACTGGTGGGACCGGTAGTAGCCCTCTGCGTCACACACTGGCAGGTACTGACCTAGAGGTCAGAGGTTTAGAGGTCAAAGGTTATAGAGGTCAGGGGTTAGAGGTCAGGGGTCATAGAGAGATAGATGTTAGTGTGTACGTTGGAGACTCACCCGGTAGCTTCTCCGCAGCCTGTTTCTTGTTAATACCGGTCAGTTCAGACCAACAGGGGGAGTCTGGAGAGGAGAGACGGAACACATCAGGGGTGTATTCATTAGTGTACATCGTAGCGCAACAGTTTTGCAGCAGAAAACAAAAACAAGTGTTTCTTATTGGACAAGATCAGCTAAGTCCCTCCCTGTTTGAACCCATTTTGGGTCTGTTTGGTTCCGAGTGAATAAATCCCTGGACTATGATCACACTAATCATGACTGACCAGAAACACAGTTTATTAAATGTGCTTGTGTTTTTATAACTTGTTACATTTCTGCGTACGATCATTTCTTTCATTATGAGTCAAGTTTATAAAATGTCTGTACGCTCCCATGAATAAAGTTGTGTTGGTCAGAAATAAGCATGTTTCATTTATAAATCATGTAAAGTTGATAGTTTACTGTCTAGTTGAAGATTTATAAATCCCATTGTTGCTGTGGATTTGTAGCCTGGAGAAATCCAGTCTGTCATGTTTGGTAATGACACAGGGTACAAGCAGTGGAAGGTTAGCACAAAACAGGTTCTGCATTTCAGGCTAGTGGATTTAGTGGGACTTTAGTGTAAAAGACTACAGCCTGCCAGCACACTGAAAGACGACAACACCCAGCTAGCCAGCACACTGAACGATGACAACACCCAGCCAGCATACTGAAAGACTACAGCCAGCCAGCACACTGAACGACTACAGCCTGCCAGCACACTGAACGACTACAGCCCCAGCCAGCCAGTACACTGAAAGACTACAACACCCAGCCAGCCAGCACACTGAACGACTACAACACCCAGCCAGCACACTGAACGACGACAACACCCAGCCAGCACACTGAAAGACTACAACCCCAGCCAGCACACTGAAACACTACAACCCCAGCCAGCACACTGAAAGACTACAGCCAGCCAGCACACTGAACGACTACAGCCTGCCAGCACACTGAACGACTACAGCCCCAGCCAGCCAGTACACTGAAAGACTACAACACCCAGCCAGCCAGCACACTGAACGACGACAACACCCAGCCAGCACACTGAACGACGACAACACCCAGCCAGCACACTGAAACACTACAACCCCAGCCAGCACACTGAACGACGACAACACCCAGCCAGCACACTGAAAGACTACAACCCCAGCCAGCACACAGAAACACTACAACCCCAGCCAGCACACTGAAAGACTACAGCCAGCCAGCACACTGAAAGACTACAGCCAGCCAGCACACTGAACGATGACAACACCCAGCCAGCCAGCACACTGAAACACTACAACACCCAGCCAGCCAGCACACTGAAAGACTACAACCCCAGCCAGCACACTGAAAGACTACAACCCCTGACAGCCAGCACACTGAAAGACTACAACCCCTGACAGCCAGCACACTGAAACACTACAACCCCAGGCAGCACACTGAAAGACTAGAACCCCTGACAGCCAGCACACTGAAAGACTACAACCCCTGACAGCCAGCACACTGAAAGACTACAACCCCTGACAGCCAGCACACTGAACGACGACAACCCCTGACAGCCAGCACACTGAAAGACTACAACCCCTGACAGCCAGCACACTGAAAGACTACAACCCCAGGCAGCACACTGAAAGACTACAACCCCTGACAGCCAGCACACTGAAAGACTACAACCCCTGACAGCCAGCACACTGAAAGACTACAACCCCTGACAGCCAGCACACTGAAACACTACAACCCCAGGCAGCACACTGAAAGACTACAACCCCTGACAGCCAGCACACTGAAAGACTACAACCCCTGACAGCCAGCACACTGAAACATACCTAAATCTATACCATGGATCACCTGTCTATACCGTAGATCACCTGTCTATACTGTAGATCACCTGTCTATACTGTAGATCACCTGTCTATAATGTAGATCACCTGTCTATACCGTAGA
>NC_088231.1:32452226-32472226 GCF_036934945.1 Oncorhynchus masou masou | reverse complement strand
GTTATCTATAGTAGATAGTAGTGTTATAGTAGATAGTAGTGTTATAGTAGATAGTAGTGTTATAGTAGATAGTAGTGTTATAGTAGATAGTGGTGTTATCTATAGTAGATAGTGGTGTTATAGTAGATAGTGGTGTTATAGTAGATAGTAGTGTTATCTATAGTAGATAGTAGTGTTATCTATAGTAGATAGTGGTGTTATCTATAGTAGATAGTAGTGTTATCTATAGTAGATAGTAGTGTTATCTAGTAGATAGTTATAGTAGATAGTAGTGGTGTTATCTATAGTAGATAGTGGTGTTATCATAGTTATCTATAGTAGATGTTGTTATAGATAGTGTAGTGTTATAGTAGATAGTAGTGTTATAGTAGATAGTGGTGTTATCTATAGTAGATAGATAGGTGTTATAGTAGATAGTGGTGTTATCTATAGTAGATAGTGGTGTTATCTATAGTAGATAGTAGTGTTATCTATAGTAGATAGTAGATAGTGTTATCTATTAGATAGTGGTGTTATCTATAGTAGATAGTGGTGTTATCTATAGTAGATGTTATCTATAGTGGTGTTATCTATAGTAGATAGTGGTGTTATCTATAGTAGATAGTAGTGTTATATCTGTTATAGTAGATAGTGGTGTTATCTATAGTAGATAGTGGTATTATAGTAGATAGTGGTGTTATAGTAGATAGTAGTGTTATAGTAGAAAGTGTTTATAGTAGATAGTAGTTATCTATAGTAGATAGTAGTGTTATCTATAGTAGATAGTGGTGTTATAGTAGATAGTGGTGTTATAGTAGATAGATGGTGTTATAGTAGATAGTAGTGTTATCTATAGTAGTTATCTATAGTAGATAGTGTTATCTAGATAGTAGATAGTAGATGTAGTGTTATCTATAGTAGATAGTGGTGTAGATAGTAGTGTTATAGTAGATAGTGGTGTTATCTATAGTAGATAGTGTTATCTATATAGATAGTAGTAGATAGTGGTGTTATAGATAGTGGTGTTATCTATAGTAGATAGTGGTGTTATCTATAGTAGATAGTGAGTAGGTGTTATCTATAGTAGATAGTGGTGTTATCTATAGTAGATAGTGGTGTTATCTATAGTAGATAGTGGTGTTATCTATAGTAGATAGTGGTGTTATCTATAGTAGATAGTGGTGTTATCTATAGTAGATAGTGGTGTTATCTATAGTAGATAGTAGTGTTATCTATAGTAGATAGTGGTGTTATCTATAGTAGATAGTGGTGTTATCTATAGTAGATAGTGGTGTTATCTATAGTAGATGGTGTTATCTATAGTAGATAGTGGTGTTATCTATAGTAGATAGTGGTGTTATCTATAGATAGTGGTGTTATCTATAGTAGATAGTGGTGTTATCTATAGTAGATAGTGGTGTTATCTATAGTAGATAGATAGTGGTGTTATCTATAGTAGATAGTGGTGTTATCTATAGTAGATAGTGGTGTTATCTATAGTAGTGGTGATAGTGATAGTGTTATCTATAGTAGATAGTGTTATCTATAGTAGTGTTATCTATAGTAGATAGTAGTGTTATAGTAGATAGATAGTGGTGTTATCTATAGTAGTAGTAGATAGTGGTGTTATAGTAGATAGTGGTGTTATCTATAGTAGATAGTAGTGTTATCTATAGTAGATAGTGGTGTTATAGTAGATAGTGGTGTTATAGTAGATAGTGGTGTTATAGTAGATAGTGGTGTTATCTATAGTAGATAGTAGTGTTATCTATAGTAGATAGTGGTGTTATCTATAGTAGATAGTGGTGTTATCTATAGTAGATAGTGGTGTTATCTATAGTAGATAGTAGTGTTATCTATAGTAGATAGTGGTGTTATCTATAGTAGATAGTAGTGTTATTATAGTAGATAGTAGTGTTATCTATAGTAGATAGTGGTGTTATCTATAGTAGATAGTAGGTGTTATCTAGATAGTGGTGTTATCTATAGTAGATAGTGGTGTTATCTATAGTAGATAGTAGTGTTATCTATAGTAGATAGTGGTGTTATCTATAGTAGATAGTGGTGTTATCTAGTAGATAGATAGATAGGTGTTATCTATAGTAGATAGTGGTGTTATCTATAGTAGATAGTGGTGTTATAGTAGATAGTAGTGTTATCTATAGTAGATAGTGGTGTTATCTATAGTAGATAGTAGTGTTATCTATAGTAGATAGTAGTGTTATCTATAGTAGATAGTAGTGTTATCTATAGTAGATAGTAGTGTTATAGTAGATAGTGGTGTTATAGTAGATAGTGGTGTTATAGTAGATAGTGGTGTTATAGTAGATAGTGGTGTTATAGTAGATAGTAGTGTTATAGTAGATAGTGGTGTTATAGTAGATAGTGGTGTTATCTATAGTAGATAGTGGTGTTATCTATAGTAGATAGTGTTATCTATAGTAGATAGTAGTGTTATAGTAGATAGTAGTGTTATAGTAGATTATGTTATAGTAGATAGTGGTGTTATAGTAGATAGTGGTGTTATCTATAGTAGATAGTGGTGTTATAGTAGATAGTAGATAGTAGATAGTAGTGTTATCTATAGTAGATAGTGGTGTTATAGTGTTATCTATAGTAGATAGTAGTGTTATCTATAGTAGATAGTGGTGTTATCTATAGTAGATAGTGGTGTTATTATAGTAGATAGTGGTGTTAGTAGATAGTGGTGTTATCTATAGTAGATAGTGGTGTTATCTATAGTAGATAGTAGTGTTATCTATAGTAGATAGTGGTGTTATCTATAGTAGATAGTGGTGTTATCTATAGTAGATAGTGGTGTTATAGTAGATAGTAGTGTTATAGTAGATAGTAGTGTTATAGTAGATAGTGGTGTTATCTATAGTAGATAGTGTTATCTATAGTGTTGGTGTTATCTATAGTAGATAGTGGTGTTATCTATAGTAGATAGTGGTGTTATCTATAGTAGTGTTATCTATAGTAGATAGTGGTGTTATCTATAGTAGATAGTAGTGTTATAGTAGATAGTATAGTAGTGGTGTTATCTATAGATAGTGGTGTTATCTATAGTAGATAGTAGTGTTATCTATAGTAGATAGTGGTGTTATCTATAGTAGATAGTGGTGTTATCTATAGTAGATAGTGGTGTTATCTATAGTAGATAGTGGTGTTATCTATAGTAGATAGTAGTGTTATAGTAGATAGTGGTGTTATCTATAGTAGATAGTAGTGTTATAGTAGATAGTGGTGTTATCTATAGTAGATAGTGGTGTTATCTATAGTAGATAGTAGTGTTATCTATAGTAGATAGTATCTATAGTAGATAGTGGTGTTATTATAGTAGATAGTAGTGTTATAGTAGTAGATAGTGTGTTATCTATAGTAGATAGTAGTGTTATCTATAGTAGATAGTGGTGTTATTATAGTAGATAGTAGATAGTATCTATAGTAGATAGTAGTGTTTATAGTAGATAGTAGTGTTATCTATATAGTAGTGGTGTTATAGTAGATAGTGGTGTTATCTATAGTAGATAGTAGTGTTATCTATAGTAGATAGTGGTGTTATCTATAGTAGATAGTGGTGTTATCTATAGTAGATAGTAGTGTTATCTATAGATAGTGGTGTTATCTATATAGATAGTGTTATCTAGTAGATAGTAGTGTTATCTATAGTAGATAGTAGTGTTATCTATAGTAGATAGTAGTGTTATCTATAGTAGATAGTGGTGTTATAGTAGATAGTGGTGTTATCTATAGTAGATAGTGGTGTTATCTATAGTAGATAGTGGTGTTATCTATAGTAGATAGTGGTGTTATCTATAGTAGATAGTGGTGTTATCTATAGTAGATAGTGGTGTTATCTATAGTAGATAGTGGTGTTATCTATAGTAGATAGTGGTGTTATCTATAGTAGATAGTGGTGTTATCTATAGTAGATAGTGGTGTTATCTATAGTAGATAGTAGTGTTATAGTAGATAGTGGTGTTATCTATAGTAGATAGTAGTGTTATCTATAGTAGATAGTAGTGTTATCTATAGTAGATAGTGGTGTTATCTATAGTAGATAGTAGTGTTATCTATAGTAGATAGTGGTGTTATCTATAGTAGATAGTAGTGTTATTATAGTAGATAGTGTGTATTATAGTAGATAGTGGTGTTATCTATAGTAGATAGTGGTGTTATAGTAGATAGTGGTGTTATCTATAGTAGATAGTGGTGTTATCTATAGTAGATAGTGGTGTTATCTATAGTAGATAGTGGTGTTATCTATAGTAGATAGTGGTGTTATCTATAGTAGATAGTGGTGTTATCTATAGTAGATAGTGGTGTTATCTATAGTAGATAGTGGTGTTATCTATAGTAGATAGTGTGTTATCTATAGTAGATATATCTATATAGATAGATAGATAGTGGTGTTATCTATAGTAGATAGTGGTGTTATCTATATAGATAGATAGATAGTGTTATCTATAGTAGATAGTGGTGTTATCTATAGTAGATAGTGGTGTTATCTATAGTAGATAGTTATCTATAGTAGATAGTGGTGTTATCTATAGTAGATAGTGGTGTTATCTATAGTAGATAGTGGTGATTGTTATCTATAGTAGATAGTGGTGTTATCTATAGTAGATAGTGGTGTTATTATAGTAGATAGTAGATAGGTGTTATCTATAGTAGATAGTGGTGTTATCTATAGTAGATAGTGGTGTTATTATAGTAGATAGTAGTGTTATCTATAGTAGATAGTGGTGTTATCTATAGTAGATAGTAGTGTTATCTATAGTAGATAGTGGTGTTATCTATAGTAGATAGTGGTGTATCTATAGTAGATAGTGGTGTTATCTATAGTAGATAGTGGTGTTATCTATAGTAGATAGTAGTAGTAGTGTTATCTATAGTAGATAGTGGTGTTATCTATAGTAGATAGTGGTGTTATCTATAGTAGATAGTGGTGTTATCTATAGTAGATAGTGGTGTTATCTATAGTAGATAGTGGTGTTATCTATAGTAGATAGTGGTGTTATCTATAGTAGATAGTGGTGTTATCTATAGTAGATAGTGGTGTTATCTATAGTAGATAGTGGTGTTATCTATAGTAGATAGTAGTGTTATAGTAGATAGTGGTGTTATCTATAGTAGATAGTGGTGTTATCTATAGTAGATAGTGGTGTTATCTATAGTAGATAGTGGTGTTATCTATAGTAGATAGTGGTGTTATCTATAGTAGATAGTGGTGTTATCTATAGTAGATAGTGGTGTTATCTATAGTAGATAGTGGTGTTATCTATAGTAGATAGTGGTGTTATCTATAGTAGATAGTGGTGTTATATATAGATAGTAGTGTTATCTATAGTAGTAGTAGTGTTATCTATAGTAGATAGTAGGTGTTATCTATAGTAGATAGTGGTGTTATCTATAGTAGATAGTAGTGTTATCTATAGTAGATAGTAGTGTTATAGTAGATAGTGGTGTTATAGTAGATAGTGGTGTTATAGTAGATAGTAGTGTTATCTATAGTAGAGTTATAGTAGATAGTGGTGTTATCTATAGTAGATAGTGGTGTTATCTATAGTAGATAGTGGTGTTATCTATAGTAGATAGTAGTGTTATAGTAGATAGTGGTGTTATCTATAGTAGATAGTGGTGTTATTTATAGTAGATAGTGGTGTTATCTATAGTAGATAGTAGTGTTATAGTAGATAGTGGTGTTATCTATAGTAGATAGTAGTGTTATCTATAGTAGATAGTAGTGTTATCTATAGTAGATAGTGGTGTTATCTATAGTAGATAGTGGTGTTATAGTAGATAGTGGTGTTATCTATAGTAGATAGTGGTGTTATCTATAGTAGATAGTGGTGTTATCTATAGTAGATAGTAGTGTTATCTATAGTAGATAGTGGTGTTATCTATAGTAGATAGTGTGTGTAGATATCTATAGTAGATAGTGGTGTTATTATAGTAGATAGTGGTGTATAGTAGATATAGTAGATAGTAGTGTTATCTATAGTAGATAGTAGTGTTATCTATAGTAGATAGTGGTGTTATCTATAGTAGATAGTGGTGTTATCTATAGTAGATAGTGGTGTTATAGTAGATAGTGGTGTTATCTATAGTAGATAGTGGTGTTATCTATAGTAGATAGTGGTGTTATCTATAGTAGATAGTGGTGTTATCTATAGTAGATAGTGGTGTTATCTATAGTAGATAGTGGTGTTATCTATAGTAGATAGTGGTGTTATCTATAGTAGATAGTGGTGTTATCTATAGTAGTGGTGTTATCTATAGTAGATAGTATAGTAGATAGTGGTGTTATCTATAGTAGATAGTGGTGTTATCTATAGTAGATAGTAGATGGTGTTATCTATAGTAGATAGTGGTGTTATCTATAGTAGATAGTGGTGTTATCTATAGTAGATAGTGGTGTTATCTATAGTAGATAGTAGATGTTATCTATAGTAGATAGTGGTGTTATCTATAGTAGATAGTGGTGTTATCTATAGTAGATAGTGGTGTTATCTAGATAGTAGATAGTAGTGTTATCTATAGTAGATAGTGGTGTTATCTATAGTAGATAGTGGTGTTATCTATAGTAGATAGTGGTGTTATCTATAGTAGATAGTAGTGTTATAGTAGATAGTGGTGTTATCTATAGTAGATAGTAGTGTTATCTATAGTAGATAGTAGTGTTATCTATAGTAGATAGTGGTGTTATCTATAGTAGATAGTGGTGTTATCTATAGTAGATAGTGGTGTTATCTATAGTAGATAGTGGTGTTATCTATAGTAGATAGTGGTGTTATCTATAGTAGATAGTGGTGTTATAGTAGATAGTGGTGTTATCTATAGTAGTAGATAGTGGTGTTATCTATAGTAGATAGTGGTGTTATCTATAGTAGATAGTGGTGTTATCTATATAGTAGATAGTGGTGTTATCTATAGTAGATAGTGGTGTTATCTATAGTAGATAGTGGTGTTATCTATAGTAGATAGTGGTGTTATCTATAGTAGATAGTGTGTTATCTATAGTAGATATCTATAGTAGATAGTGGTGTTATCTATAGTAGATAGTGGTGTTATCTATAGTAGATAGTGGTGTTATCTATAGTAGATAGTGGTGTTATCTATAGTAGATAGTAGATAGTAGTGTTATCTATAGTAGATAGTAGATAGTGGTGTTATCTATAGTAGATAGATGGTGTTATCTATAGTAGATAGTGGTGTTATAGTAGATAGTGGTGTTATCTATAGTAGATAGTGGTGTTATAGTAGATAGTGGTGTTATCTATAGTATAGTAGTTATATAGATAGGTGTTATCTATAGTATAGTAGATAGTGGTGTTATCTATAGTAGATAGTGGTGTTATCTATAGTAGATAGTGGTGTTATCTATAGTAGATAGTGGTGTTATCTATAGTAGATAGTGGTGTTATCTATAGTAGATAGTGGTGTTATCTATAGTAGATAGTGGTGTTATCTATAGTAGATAGTGGTGTTATCTATAGTAGATAGTGGTGTTATCTATAGTAGATAGTGGTGTTATCTATAGTAGATAGTGGTGTTATCTATAGTAGATAGTGGTGTTATCTATAGTAGATAGTGGTGTTATCTATAGTAGATAGTGGTGTTATCTATAGTAGATAGTGGTGTTATCTATAGTAGATAGTGGTGTTATAGTAGATAGTGGTGTTATCTATAGTAGATAGTGGTGTTATCTATAGTAGATAGTGGTGTTATCTATAGTAGTGTTATCTATAGTAGATAGTTGTGTTATCGATAGTAGATAGTAGTGTTATCTATAGTAGATAGTAGTGTTATCTATAGTAGATAGTGGTGTTATCTATAGTAGATAGTAGTGTTATCTATAGTAGATAGTGGTGTTATCTATAGATAGTAGTGTGTTATCTATAGTAGATAGTGGTGTTATCTATAGATAGTGGTGTTATCTATAGTAGATAGTGGTGTTATCTATAGTAGATAGTGGTGTTATCTATAGTAGATAGTGGTGTTATCTATAGTAGATAGTGGTGTTATCTATAGTAGATAGTGGTGTTATCTATAGTAGATAGTGGTGTTATCTATAGTAGATAGTGGTGTTATCTATAGTAGATAGTGGTGTTATCTATAGTAGATAGTGGTGTTATCTATAGTAGATAGTGGTGTTATCTATAGTAGATAGTGGTGTTATCTATAGTAGATAGTGGTGTTATCTATAGTAGATAGTGGTGTTATCTATAGTAGATAGTGGTGTTATCTATAGTAGATAGTGGTGTTATCTATAGTAGATAGTGGTGTTATCTATAGTAGATAGTGGTGTTATCTATAGTAGATAGTAGTGTTATCTATAGTAGATAGTTATCTATAGTAGATGGTTATCTATAGTAGATTATCTATAGTAGATAGTGGTGTTATCTATAGTAGATAGTGGTGTTATCTATAGTAGATAGTGGTGTTATCTATAGTAGATAGTGGTGTTATCTATAGTAGATAGTGGTGTTATCTATAGTAGATAGTGGTGTTATCTATAGTAGATAGTGGTGTTATCTATAGTAGATAGTGGTGTTATCTATAGTAGATAGTGGTGTTATCTATAGTAGATAGTGGTGTTATCTATAGTAGATAGTGGTGTTATCTATAGTAGATAGTGGTGTTATCTATAGTAGATAGTGGTGTTATCTATAGTAGATAGTGGTGTTATCTATAGTAGATAGTGGTGTTATCTATAGTAGATAGTGGTGTTATCTATAGTAGATAGTGGTGTTATCTATAGTAGATAGTAGGTGTTATCTATAGTAGATAGTGGTGTTATCTATAGTAGATAGTGGTGTTATCTATAGTAGATAGTGGTGTTATCTATAGTAGATAGTGGTGTTATCTATAGTAGATAGTATCTATAGTGTTATCTATAGTAGATAGTGGTGTTATCTATAGTAGATAGTGGTGTTATCTATAGTAGATAGTGGTGTTATCTATAGTAGATAGTGTGTGTTATCTATAGTAGATAGTGGTGTTATCTATAGTAGATAGTGGTGTTATAGTAGATAGTGGTGTTATCTATAGTAGATAGTGGTGTTATCTATAGTAGATAGTGGTGTTATCTATAGTAGATAGTGGTGTTATCTATAGTAGATAGTGGTGTTATCTATAGTAGATAGTGGTGTTATCTATAGTAGATAGTAGATAGTAGATAGTGTTATCTATAGTAGATAGTGGTGTTATAGTAGATAGGTGTTATCTATAGTAGATAGTGGTGTTATCTATAGTAGATAGTAGTGTTATAGTAGATAGTAGTGTTATAGTAGATAGTGGTGTTATCTATAGTAGATAGTGGTGTTATCTATAGTAGATAGTGGTGTTATAGTAGATAGTAGTGTTATCTATAGTAGATAGTGGTGTTATAGTAGATAGTGGTGTTATCTATAGTAGATAGTGGTGTTATCTATAGTAGATAGTGGTGTTATCTATAGTAGATAGTGGTGTTATCTATAGTAGATAGTGTTATCTATAGTAGATAGTGGTGTTATAGTAGATAGTGGTGTTATCTATAGTAGATAGTGGTGTTATCTATAGTAGATAGTGGTGTTATCTATAGTAGATAGTGGTGTTATCTATAGTAGATAGTGGTGTTATCTATAGTAGATAGTGTGTTATAGTAGATATCTATAGTAGATAGTGGTGTTATCTATAGTAGATAGTGGTGTTATCTATAGTAGATAGTGGTGTTATCTATAGTAGATAGTGGTGTTATCTATAGTAGATAGTGGTGTTATCTATAGTAGATAGTGGTGTTATCTATAGTAGATAGTAGTGTTATAGTATATTATAGTAGATAGTGGTGTTATCTATAGTAGATAGTGGTGTTATCTATAGTAGATAGTGGTGTTATCTATAGTAGATAGTGGTGTTATCTATAGTAGATAGTGGTGTTATCTATAGTAGATAGTGGTGTTATCTATAGTAGATAGTGGTGTTATCTATAGTAGATAGTGGTGTTATCTATAGTAGTGGTGTTATCTATAGTAGATAGTGGTGTTATCTATAGTAGATAGTGGTGTTATCTATAGTAGATAGTAGTGTTATCTATAGTAGATAGTGGTGTTATCTATAGTAGATAGTGGTGTTATCTATAGTAGATAGTGGTGTTATCTATAGTAGATAGTAGTGTTATCTATAGTAGATAGTGGTGTTATCTATAGTAGATAGTGGTGTTATCTATAGTAGATAGTGGTGTTATCTATAGTAGATAGTGGTGTTATCTATAGTAGATAGTGTTATCTATAGTAGATAGTGGTGTTATCTATAGTAGATAGTGGTGTTATCTATAGTAGATAGTGGTGTTATCTATAGTAGATAGTGGTGTTATCTATAGTAGATAGTGGTGTTATCTATAGTAGATAGTGGTGTTATCTATAGTAGATAGTGGTGTTATCTATAGTAGATAGTGGTGTTATCTAGATAGTAGATAGTGGTGTTATTATAGTAGATAGTGGTGTTATCTATAGTAGATAGTGGTGTTATCTATAGTAGATAGTGGTGTTATCTATAGTAGATAGTGGTGTTATCTATAGTAGATAGTGGTGTTATCTATAGTAGATAGTGGTGTTATCTATAGTAGATAGTGGTGTTATCTATAGTAGATAGTGGTGTTATCTATAGTAGATAGTGGTGTTATCTATAGTAGATAGTGGTGTTATCTATAGTAGATAGTGGTGTTATCTATAGTAGATAGTGGTGTTATCTATAGTAGATAGTGGTGTTATCTATAGTAGATAGTGGTGTTATCTATAGTAGATAGTGGTGTTATCTATAGTAGATAGTGGTGTTATCTATAGTAGATAGTGGTGTTATCTATAGTAGTGGTGTTATCTATAGTAGATAGTGGTGTTATAGTAGATAGTGGTGTTATCTATAGTAGATAGTGGTGTTATCTATAGTAGATAGTGGTGTTATCTATAGTAGATAGTGGTGTTATTATAGTAGATAGTGGTGTTATCTATAGTAGATAGTGGTGTTATCTATAGTAGATAGTGGTGTTATCTATAGTAGATAGTGGTGTTATCTATAGTAGATAGTGGTGTTATCTATAGTAGATAGTGGTGTTATCTATAGTAGATAGTGGTGTTATCTATAGTAGATAGTGGTGTTATCTATAGTAGATAGTGGTGTGTAGATATCTATAGTAGATAGTGGTGTGTTATGTTATAGTAGATAGTGGTGTTATCTATAGTAGATAGTGGTGTTATCTATAGTAGATAGTAGTGTTATAGTAGATAGTGGTGTATATAGATAGTGGTGTTATCTATAGTAGATAGTGGTGTTATCTATAGTAGATAGTGGTGTTATCTATAGTAGATAGTGGTGTTATCTATAGTAGATAGTGGTGTTATCTATAGTAGATAGTGGTGTTATCTATAGTAGATAGTGGTGTTATCTATAGTAGATAGTGGTGTTATCTATAGTAGATAGTGGTGTTATCTATAGTAGATAGTGGTGTTATCTATAGTAGATAGTGGTGTTATCTATAGTAGATAGTGGTGTTATCTATAGTAGATAGTAGTGTTATCTATAGTAGATATATATAGTAGATAGTGGTGTTATCTATAGTAGATAGTGGTGTTATCTATAGTAGATAGTGGTGTTATCTATAGTAGATAGTGGTGTTATAGTAGATAGTGGTGTTATAGTAGATAGTAGTGTTATCTATAGTAGAGTTATAGTAGATAGTGGTGTTATCTATAGTAGATAGTGGTGTTATCTATAGTAGATAGTGGTGTTATCTATAGTAGATAGTGGTGTTATCTATAGTAGATAGTGGTGTTATCTATAGTAGATAGTGGTGTTATCTATAGTAGATAGTGGTGTTATCTATAGTAGATAGTGGTGTTATCTATAGTAGATAGTGGTGTTATCTATAGTAGATAGTGGTGTTATCTAGATAGTGGTGTTATCTATAGTAGATAGTGGTGTTATCTATAGTAGATAGTGGTGTTATCTATAGTAGATAGTGGTGTTATCTAGATAGTAGATAGTGGTGTTATCTATAGTAGATAGTGGTGTTATCTATAGTAGATAGTGGTGTTATTATAGTAGATAGTGGTGTTATCTATAGTAGATAGTAGTGTTATCTATAGTAGATAGTGGTGTTATCTATAGTAGATAGTGGTGTTATCTATAGTAGATAGTGGTGTTATCTATAGTAGATAGTGGTGTTATCTATAGTAGATAGTGGTGTTATCTATAGTAGATAGTGGTGTTATCTATAGTAGATAGTGGTGTTATCTATAGTAGATAGTGGTGTTATCTATAGTAGATAGTGGTGTTATCTATAGTAGATAGTGGTGTTATCTATAGTAGATAGTGGTGTTATCTATAGTAGATAGTGGTGTTATCTATAGTAGATAGTGGTGTTATCTATAGTAGATAGTGGTGTTATCTATAGTAGATAGTGGTGTTATCTATAGTAGATAGTAGTGTTATCTATAGTAGATAGTGGTGTTATCTATAGTAGATAGTGTTATCTATAGTAGATTATCTATAGTAGATAGTGGTGTTATCTATAGTAGATAGTGGTGTTATCTATAGTAGATAGTGGTGTTATCTATAGTAGATAGTGGTGTTATCTATAGTAGATAGTGGTGTTATCTATAGTAGATAGTGGTGTTATCTATAGTAGATAGTGGTGTTATCTATAGTAGATAGTGGTGTTATCTATAGTAGATAGTGGTGTTATCTATAGTAGATAGTGGTGTTATCTATAGTAGATAGTGGTGTTATCTATAGTAGATAGTGTGTGTAGATAGTGGTGTTATAGTAGATAGTGGTGTTATCTAGTAGATAGATAGTAGTAGTGTTATCTATAGTAGATAGTGGTGTTATCTATAGTAGATAGTGGTGTTATTATAGTAGATAGTGGTGTTATCTATAGTAGATAGTGGTGTTATCTATAGTAGATAGTGGTGTTATCTATAGTAGATAGTGGTGTTATCTATAGTAGATAGTGGTGTTATCTATAGTAGATAGTGGTGTTATCTATAGTAGATAGTGGTGTAGATAGTGGTGTTATCTATAGTAGATAGTGGTGTTATCTATAGTAGATAGTGGTGTTATCTATAGTAGATAGTGGTGTTATCTATAGTAGATAGTGGTGTTATCTATAGTAGATAGTGGTGTTATCTATAGTAGATAGTGGTGTTATCTATAGTAGATAGTGGTGTTATCTATAGTAGATAGTGGTGTTATCTATAGTAGATAGTGGTGTTATCTATAGTAGATAGTGGTGTTATCTATAGTAGATAGTGGTGTTATCTATAGTAGATAGTGGTGTTATCTATAGTAGATAGTGGTGTTATCTATAGTAGATAGTGGTGTTATCTATAGTAGATAGTGGTGTTATCTATAGTAGATAGTGGTGTTATCTATAGTAGATAGTGGTGTTATCTATAGTAGATAGTGGTGTTATCTATAGTAGATAGTGGTGTTATCTATAGTAGATAGTGGTGTTATCTATAGTAGATAGTGGTGTTATCTATAGTAGATAGTGGTGTTATCTATAGTAGATAGTGGTGTTATCTATAGTAGATAGTGGTGTTATCTATAGTAGATAGTGGTGTTATCTATAGTAGATAGTGGTGTTATAGTAGATAGTAGTGTTATCTATAGTAGATAGTGGTGTTATCTATAGTAGATAGTGGTGTTATCTATAGTAGATAGTGGTGTTATAGTAGATAGTGGTGTTATCTATAGTAGATAGTGGTGTTATCTATAGTAGATAGTGGTGTTATCTATAGTAGATAGTGGTGTTATCTATAGTAGATAGTAGTGTTATCTATAGTAGATAGTGTTATCTATAGTAGATAGTGGTGTTATCTATAGTAGATAGTGGTGTTATCTATAGTAGATAGTGGTGTTATCTATAGTAGATAGTGGTGTTATCTATAGTAGATAGTGGTGTTATCTATAGTAGATAGATAGTAGATAGTGGTGTTATCTATAGTAGATAGTGGTGTTATCTATAGTAGATAGTGGTGTTATCTATAGTAGATAGTGTGTTATCTATAGTAGATAGTGGTGTTATCTATAGTAGATAGTGGTGTTATCTATAGTATAGTGGTGTTATCTATAGTAGATAGTGGTGTTATCTATAGTAGATAGTGGTGTTATCTATAGTAGATAGTGGTGTTATCTATAGTAGATAGTGGTGTTATCTATAGTAGATAGTGGTGTTATCTATAGTAGATAGTGGTGTTATCTATAGTAGATAGTGGTGTTATCTATAGTAGATAGTGGTGTTATCTATAGTAGATAGTGGTGTTATCTATAGTAGATAGTGGTGTTATCTATAGTAGATAGTGGTGTTATCTATAGTAGATAGTGGTGTTATCTATAGTAGATAGTGGTGTTATCTATAGTAGATAGTGGTGTTATCTATAGTAGATAGTAGTGTTATCTATAGTAGATAGTGGTGTTATCTATAGTAGTAGGTGTTATCTATAGTAGATAGTGGTGTTATCTATAGTAGATAGTGGTGTTATTATAGTAGATAGTGGTGTTATATAGTAGATAGTGGTGTTATCTATAGTAGATAGTGGTGTTATCTATAGTAGATAGTGGTGTTATCTATAGTAGATAGTGGTGTTATCTATAGTAGATAGTGGTGTTATCTATAGTAGATAGTGGTGTTATCTATAGTAGATAGTGGTGTTATCTATAGTAGATAGTGGTGTTATCTATAGTAGATAGTGGTGTTATCTATAGTAGATAGTGGTGTTATCTATAGTAGATAGTGTGTTATCTATAGTAGATATCTATAGTAGATAGTGGTGTTATCTATAGTAGATAGTGGTGTTATCTATAGTAGATAGTGGTGTTATCTATAGTAGATAGTGGTGTTATCTATAGTAGATAGTGGTGTTATCTATAGTAGATAGTGGTGTTATCTATAGTAGATAGTGGTGTTATCTATAGTAGATAGTGGTGTTATCTATAGTAGATAGTGGTGTTATCTATAGTAGATAGTAGTGTTATCTATAGTAGATAGTGGTGTTATCTATAGTAGATAGTGGTGTTATCTATAGTAGATAGTGGTGTTATCTATAGTAGATAGTGGTGTTATCTATAGTAGATAGTGGTGTTATCTATAGTAGATAGTGGTGTTATCTATAGTAGATAGTGGTGTTATCTATAGTAGATAGTGGTGTTATCTATAGTAGATAGTGGTGTTATCTATAGTAGATAGTGGTGTTATCTATAGTAGATAGTGGTGTTATCTATAGTAGATAGTGGTGTTATCTATAGTAGATAGTGGTGTTATCTATAGTAGATAGTGGTGAGTAGATAGTGGTGTTATCTATAGTAGATAGTGGTGTTATCTATAGTAGATAGTGGTGTTATCTATAGTAGATAGTGGTGTTATCTATAGTAGATAGTGGTGTTATCTATAGTAGATAGTGGTGTTATCTATAGTAGATAGTGGTGTTATCTATAGTAGATAGTGGTGTTATCTATAGTAGATAGTGGTGTTATCTATAGTAGATAGTGGTGTTATCTATAGTAGATAGTGGTGTTATCTATAGTAGATAGTGGTGTTATCTATAGTAGATAGTAGTGTTATCTATAGTAGATAGTGGTGTTATCTATAGTAGATAGTGGTGTTATCTATAGTAGATAGTGGTGTTATCTATAGTAGATAGTGGTGTTATCTATAGTAGATAGTGGTGTTATCTATAGTAGATAGTGGTGTTATCTATAGTAGATAGTGGTGTTATCTATAGTAGATAGTGGTGTTATCTATAGTAGATAGTGTTATCTATAGTAGATAGTGGTATATCTATAGTAGATAGTGGTGTTATCTATAGTAGATAGTGGTGTTATCTATAGTAGATAGTGGTGTTATCTATAGTAGATAGTGGTGTTATCTATAGTAGATAGTGGTGTTATCTAGATAGTAGTTATCTATAGTAGATAGTGTTATCTATAGTAGATAGTGGTGTTATCTATAGTAGATAGTGGTGTTATCTATAGTAGATAGTGGTGTTATCTATAGTAGATAGTGGTGTTATCTATAGTAGATAGTGGTGTTATCTATAGTAGATAGTGGTGTTATCTATAGTAGATAGTGGTCTATAGTAGTAGTGTGTTATCTATAGTAGATAGTGGTGTTATCTATAGTAGATAGTGGTGTTATCTATAGTAGATAGTGGTGTTATCTATATAGATAGTGGTGTTATCTATAGTAGATAGTGGTGTTATCTATAGTAGATAGTCTATAGTAGATAGTGGTGTTATCTATAGTAGATAGTGGTGTTATCTATAGTAGATAGTGGTGTTATCTATAGTAGATAGTGGTGTTATCTATAGTAGATAGTGGTGTTATCTATAGTAGATAGTGGTGTTATCTATAGTAGATAGTGGTGTTATCTATAGTAGATAGTGGTGTTATCTATAGTAGATAGTGGTGTTATCTATAGTAGATAGTGGTGTTATCTATAGTAGATAGTGGTGTTATCTATAGTAGATAGTGGTGTTATCTATAGTAGATAGTGGTGTTATCTATAGTAGATAGTGGTGTTATCTATAGTAGATAGTGGTGTTATCTATAGTAGATAGTGGTGTTATCTATAGTAGATAGTAGTGTTATCTATAGTAGATAGTAGTGTTATCTATAGTAGATAGTGGTGTTATAGTAGATAGTGGTGTTATCTATAGTAGATAGTGGTGTTATCTATAGTAGATAGTGGTGTTATCTATAGTAGATAGTGGTGTTATCTATAGTAGATAGTGGTGTTATCTATAGTAGATAGTGGTGTTATCTATAGTAGATAGTGGTGTTATCTATAGTAGATAGTGGTGTTATCTATAGTAGATAGTGGTGTTATCTATAGTAGATAGTGGTGTTATCTATAGTAGATAGTGGTGTTATCTATAGTAGATAGTGGTGTTATCTATAGTAGATAGTGGTGTTATCTATAGTAGTGGTGTTATCTATAGTAGTAGTGGTGTTATCTATAGTAGATAGTGGTGTTATCTATAGTAGATAGTGGTGTTATCTATAGTAGATAGTGGTGTTATCTATAGTAGATAGTAGTGTTATCTATAGTAGATAGTGGTGTTATCTATAGTAGATAGTGGTGTTATCTATAGTAGATAGTGGTGTTATCTATAGTAGATAGTGGTGTTATCTATAGTAGATAGTGGTGTTATCTATAGTAGATAGTGGTGTTATCTATAGTAGTGGTGTTATCTATAGTAGATAGTGGTGTTATCTATAGTAGTGGTGTTATAGTGGTAGATATGTTATAGTAGATAGTGGTGTTATCTATAGTAGATAGTAGGTGTTATCTATAGTAGATAGTGGTGTTATCTATAGTAGATAGTAGTGTTATCTATAGTAGATAGTGGTGTTATCTATAGTAGATAGTGGTGTTATCTATAGTAGATAGTGGTGTTATCTATAGTAGATAGTGGTGTTATCTATAGTAGATAGTGGTGTTATAGTAGATAGTGGTGTTATCTATAGTAGATAGTGGTGTTATCTATAGTAGATAGTGGTGTTATCTAGATAGTAGTGTTATCTATAGATAGTGGTGTTATCTATAGTAGATAGTGGTGTTATCTATAGTAGATAGTGGTGTTATCTATAGTAGATAGTGGTGTTATCTATAGTAGATAGTGGTGTTATCTATAGTAGATAGTGGTGTTATCTATAGTAGATAGTGGTGTTATCTATAGTAGATAGTGGTGTTATCTATAGTAGATAGTGGTGTTATAGTAGATAGTAGTGTTATCTATAGTAGATAGTGGTGTTATCTATAGTAGATAGTGGTGTTATAGTAGATAGTGGTGTTATCTATAGTAGATAGTGGTGTTATCTATAGTAGATAGTGGTGTTATCTATAGTAGATAGTGGTGTTATCTATAGTAGATAGTGGTGTTATCTATAGTAGATAGTGGTGTTATCTATAGTAGATAGTGGTGTTATCTATAGTAGATAGTGGTGTTATCTATAGTAGATAGTGGTGTTATCTATAGTAGATAGTGGTGTTATCTATAGTAGATAGTGGTGTTATCTATAGTAGATAGTGGTGTTATAGTAGATAGTGGTGTTATCTATAGTAGATAGTGGTGTTATCTATAGTAGATAGTGGTGTTATCTATAGTAGATAGTGGTGTTATCTATAGTAGATAGTGGTGTTATAGTAGATAGTGGTGTTATCTATAGTAGATAGTGGTGTTATCTATAGTAGATAGTGGTGTTATCTATAGTAGATAGTGGTGTTATCTATAGTAGATAGTGGTGTTATCTATAGTAGATAGTGGTGTTATCTATAGTAGATAGTGGTGTTATCTATAGTAGATAGTGGTGTTATCTATAGTAGATAGTGGTGTTATCTATAGTAGATAGTGGTGTTATCTATAGTAGATAGTGGTGTTATCTATAGTAGATAGTGGTGTTATCTATAGTAGATAGTGGTGTTATCTATAGTAGATAGTGGTGTTATCTATAGTAGATAGTGGTGTTATCTATAGTAGATAGTGGTGTTATCTATAGTAGATAGTGGTGTTATCTATAGTAGATAGTGGTGTTATCTATAGTAGATAGTGGTGTTATCTATAGTAGATAGTGGTGTTATAGTAGATAGTGGTGTTATCTATAGTAGATAGTGGTGTTATCTATAGTAGATAGTGGTGTTATCTATAGTAGATAGTGGTGTTATCTATAGTAGATAGTGGTGTTATCTATAGTAGATAGTGGTGTTATCTATAGTAGATAGTGGTGTTATCTATAGTAGATAGTGGTGTTATCTATAGTAGATAGTGGTGTTATCTATAGTAGATAGTGGTGTTATCTATAGTAGATAGTGGTGTTATCTATAGTAGATAGTGGTGTTATCTATAGTAGATAGTGTGTTATCTATAGTAGATAGTGGTGTTATCTATAGTAGATAGTGGTGTTATCTATAGTAGATAGTGGTGTTATCTATAGTAGATAGTGGTGTTATCTATAGTAGATAGTGGTGTTATCTATAGTAGATAGTGGTGTTATCTATAGTAGATAGTGGTGTTATCTATAGTAGATAGTGGTGTTATCTATAGTAGATAGTGGTGTTATCTATAGTAGATAGTGGTGTTATCTATAGTAGATAGTGGTGTTATCTATAGTAGATAGTAGTGTTATAGTAGATAGTGGTGTTATAGTAGATAGTGGTGTTATCTATAGTAGATAGTGGTGTTATCTATAGTAGATAGTGGTGTTATCTATAGTAGATAGTGGTGTTATCTATAGTAGATAGTGGTGTTATCTATAGTAGATAGTGGTGTTATCTATAGTAGATAGTGGTGTTATCTATAGTAGATAGTGGTGTTATCTATAGTAGATAGTGGTGTTATCTATAGTAGATAGTAGTGTTATCTATAGTAGATAGTGGTGTTATCTATAGTAGATAGTGGTGTTATCTATAGTAGATAGTGGTGTTATCTATAGTAGATAGTGGTGTTATCTATAGTAGATAGTGGTGTTATCTATAGTAGATAGTGGTGTTATCTATAGTAGATAGTAGTGTTATAGTAGATAGTGGTGTTATAGTAGATAGTGGTGTTATCTATAGTAGATAGTGGTGTTATCTATAGTAGATAGTAGTGTTATAGTAGATAGTAGTGTTATCTATAGTAGATAGTAGTGTTATCTATAGTAGATAGTGGTGTTATCTATAGTAGATAGTGGTGTTATCTATAGTAGATAGTGGTGTTATCTATAGTAGATAGTGGTGTTATCTATAGTAGATAGTGGTGTTATCTATAGTAGATAGTGGTGTTATCTATAGTAGATAGTGGTGTTATCTATAGTAGATAGTGGTGTTATCTATAGTAGATAGTGGTGTTATCTATAGTAGATAGTGGTGTTATCTATAGTAGATAGTGGTGTTATCTATAGTAGATAGTGGTGTTATCTATAGTAGATAGGTGTTATCTATAGTAGATAGTGGTGTTATCTATAGTAGATAGTGGTTATCTATAGTAGATAGTGG
>NC_088231.1:32342226-32447226 GCF_036934945.1 Oncorhynchus masou masou | reverse complement strand
CACTCTAACCACTAGGCTACCTGCCTCCTCTACACTCTAACCACTAGGTTACCTACCTCCTCTACACTAACCACTAGGTTACCTGCCTTCTCTACACTCTAACCACTAGGCTACCTGCCTCCTCTACACTCTAACCACTAGGTTACCTACCTCCTCTACACTCTAACCACTAGGCTAACTGCCTCCTCTACACTCTAACCACTAGGTTACCTACCTCCTCTACACTCTAACCACTAGGCTACCTGCCTCCACTACACTCTAACCACTAGGCTACCTGCCTCCACTACACTCTAACCACTAGGTTACCTACCTCCTCTACACTAACCACTAGGTTACCTGCCTCCTCTACACTAACCACTAGGTTACCTGCCTCCTCTACACTCTAACCACTAGGCTACCTGCCTCCTCTACACTCTAACCACTAGGCTACCTGCCTCCTCTACACTCTAACCACTAGGCTACCTACCTCCTCTACTCTCTAACCACTAGGCTACCTGCCTCCTCTACACTCTAACCACTAGGCTACCTGCCTCCTCTACACTCTAACCACTAGGCTACCTGCTGCCCCATGTAATGTCTTACTGTAATCCTCTTCAATAAATAACCTCTCTCTATCCTCCACCACTCTGTGTGTGTGTGTGTGTGTGTGTGTGTGTGTGTGTGTGTGTGTGTGTGTTTTTTCTTTATTCTGATGAAGTCCCACCTTGATCAAATGCTTTCCCAGGATTCCATGTACCTGGCTCCTGAAACACACAACCATTAGAATGATTAAAATTACAACACACACACACACACACACACACACACACACACTGTGTTCTAGTGGTTCTGTATCACACACATACACACACACACACACACACATATACACACACACACACACACACAGTAAATAGAGAGAATAGTGTGTAGATGCTACCAACCTCCACTTCCTAGCGGTCAGACAGCAGCAGACAGAACAGATAGAGATATCAGACAGGACAGTTAGAGATATCAGACAGAACAGATAGAGATATCAGACAGGACAGATAGAGATATCAGACAGGACAGTTAGAGATATCAGACAGGACAGTTAGAGATATCAGACAGCAGTAGACAGAACAGTTAGAGATATCAGACAGGACAGATAGAGATATCAGACAGGACAGTTAGAGATATCAGACAGGACAGATAGAGATATCAGACAGGACAGATAGAGATATCAGGCAGGACAGTTAGAGATATCAGACAGGACAGATAGAGATATCAGACAGGACAGATAGAGATATCAGACAGGACAGATAGAGATATCAGACAGGACAGTTAGAGATATCAGACAGAACAGATAGAGATATCAGACAGGACAGATAGAGATATCAGACAGGACAGTTAGAGATATCAGACAGGACAGTTAGAGATATCAGACAGCAGTAGACAGAACAGTTAGAGATATCAGACAGGACAGATAGAGATATCAGACAGGACAGTTAGAGATATCAGACAGGACAGATAGAGATATCAGACAGGACAGATAGAGATATCAGACAGGACAGTTAGAGATATCAGACAGGACAGATAGAGATATCAGACAGAACAGATAGAGATATCAGGCAGGACAGAGAGATATCAGACAGGACAGTTAGAGATATCAGACAGGACAGATAGAGATATCAGACAGGACAGATAGAGATATCAGACAGATTAGTTAGAGATATCAGACAGGACAGATAGAGATATCAGACAGGACAGTTAGAGATATCAGACAGGACAGATAGAGATATCAGACAGAACAGATAGAGATATCAGACAGAACAGATAGAGATTTCAGACTGGACAGATAGAGATTTCAGACTGGACAGATAGAGATATCAGGCAGGACAGAGAGATATCAGACAGGACAGTTAGAGATATCAGACAGGACAGATAGAGATATCAGACAGGACAGATAGAGATATCAGACAGGACAGATAGAGATATCAGACAGGACAGATAGAGATATCAGACAGGACAGATAGAGATATCAGACAGAACAGTTAGAGATATCAGACAGGACAGATAGAGATATCAGACAGGACAGATAGAGATATCAGACAGGACAGTTAGAGATAGTAGACAGAACAGTTAGAGATATCAGACAGGACAGTTAGAGATATCAGACAGGACAGATAGAGATATCAGACAGGACAGTTGGAGATATCAGACAGGACAGTTAGAGATATCAGACAGGACAGTTAGAGATATCAGACAGGACAGTTAGAGATATCAGACAGGACAGATAGAGATATCAGACAGAACAGATAGAGATATCAGAGAGCAGTAAACTAGTCTACCCCAGTACCCAGAGTAGTCTACCCCAGTACCCAGAGTAGTGTACCCCAGTACCCAGAGTAGTCTACCCCAGTACCCAGAGTAGTGTACCCCAGTACCCAGAGTAGTCTACCCCAGTACCCAGAGTAGTCTACCCCAGTAGCCAGAGTAGTGTACCCCAGTACCCAGAGTAGTGTACCCCAGTAGCCAGAGTAGTGTACCCCAGTAGCCAGAGTAGTGTACCCCAGTAGCCAGAGTAGTCTACCCCAGTACCCAGAGTAGTCTACCCCAGTACCCAGAGTAGTGTACCCCAGTACCCAGAGTAGTCTACCCCAGTACCCAGAGTAGTCTACCCCAGTACCCAGAGTAGTGTACCCCAGTAGCCAGAGTAGTGTACCCCAGTAGCCAGAGTAGTGTACCCCAGTAGCCAGAGTAGTGTACCCCAGTAGCCAGAGTAGTCTACCCCAGTACCCAGAGTAGTCTACCCCAGTACCCAGAGTAGTCTACCCCAGTACCCAGAGTAGTGTACCCCAGTAGCCAGAGTAGTGTACCCCAGTACCCAGAGTAGTGTACCCCAGTACCCAGAGTAGTGTACCCCAGTACCCAGAGTAGTCTACCCCAGTACCCAGAGTAGTCTACCCCAGTACCCAGAGTAGTGTACCCCAGTACCCAGAGTAGTGTACCCCAGTACCCAGAGTAGTCTACCCCAGTACCCAGAGTAGTCTACCCCAGTACCCAGAGTAGTGTACCCCAGTACCCAGAGTAGTGTACCCCAGTACCCAGAGTAGTCTACCCCAGTACCCAGAGTAGTCTACCCCAGTACCCAGAGTAGTCTACCCCAGTACCCAGAGTAGTGTACCCCAGTACCCAGAGTAGTGTACCCCAGTACCCAGAGTAGTGTACCCCAGTACCCAGAGTAGTCTACCCCAGTACCCAGAGTAGTGTACCCCAGTACCCAGAGTAGTCTACCCCAGTACCCAGAGTAGTCTACCCCAGTACCCAGAGTAGTGTACCCCAGTACCCAGAGTAGTCTACCCCAGTACCCAGAGTAGTCTACCCCAGTACCCAGAGTAGTCTACCCCAGTACCCAGAGTAGTGTACCCCAGTACCCAGAGTAGTCTACCCCAGTACCCAGAGTAGTGTACCCCAGTACCCAGAGTAGTCTACCCCAGTACCCAGAGTAGTCTACCCCAGTACCCAGAGTAGTCTACCCCAGTACCCAGAGTAGTGTACCCCAGTACCCAGAGTAGTGTACCCCAGTACCCAGAGTAGTGTACCCCAGTACCCAGAGTAGTCTACCCCAGTACCCAGAGTAGTCTACCCCAGTACCCAGAGTAGTGTACCCCAGTACCCAGAGTAGTGTACCCCAGTACCCAGAGTAGTGTACCCCAGTACCCAGAGTAGTGTACCCCAGTACCCAGAGTAGTCTACCCCAGTACCCAGAGTAGTCTACCCCAGTACCCAGAGTAGTGTACCCCAGTACCCAGAGTAGTCTACCCCAGTACCCAGAGTAGTGTACCCCAGTACCCAGAGTAGTGTACCCCAGTACCCAGAGGAGTCTACCCCAGTACCCAGAGAGTAGTCTACCCCAGTACCCAGAGTAGTCTACCCCAGTACCCAGAGTAGTCTACCCCAGTACCCAGAGTAGTCTACCCCAGTACCCAGAGTAGTCTACCCCAGTACCCAGAGTAGTCTACCCCAGTACCCAGAGTAGTCTACCCCAGTACCCAGAGTAGTGTACCCCAGTACCCAGAGTAGTGTACCCCAGTACCCAGAGTAGTGTACCCCAGTACCCAGAGTAGTGTACCCCAGTACCCAGAGTAGTCTACCCCAGTACCCAGAGTAGTGTACCCCAGTACCCAGAGTAGTCTACCCCAGTACCCAGAGTAGTCTACCCCAGTACCCAGAGTAGTGTACCCCAGTACCCAGAGTAGTGTACCCCAGTACCCAGAGTAGTCTACCCCAGTACCCAGAGTAGTCTACCCCAGTACCCAGAGTAGTCTACCCCAGTACCCAGAGTAGTCTACCCCAGTACCCAGAGTAGTCTACCCCAGTACCCAGAGTAGTCTACCCCAGTACCCAGAGTAGTCTACCCCAGTACCCAGAGTAGTCTACCCCAGTACCCAGAGTAGTGTACCCCAGTACCCCCAGTACCCAGAGTAGTGTACCCCAGTACCCAGAGTAGTGTACCCCTGTACCCAGAGTAGTCTACCCCAGTACCCAGAGTAGTGTACCCCAGTACCCAGAGTAGTCTACCCCAGTACCCAGAGTAGTCTACCCCAGTACCCAGAGTAGTCTACCCCAGTACCCAGAGTAGTGTACCCCAGTACCCAGAGTAGTCTACCCCAGTAGCCAGAGTAGTGTACCCTGCATGAGGTGAAACCAAACCAGTGGAAAGTGGTCCCCATTCTCTATTCCAGTCCATACAGATGTCTGGTTTCCCCTGTTCCGGCCCGTTTCATAATGGGACATTCTAAATTCATGTTTACATGTTAGGTAAAGACCAGATTCCATTGAGAATAGTCTGAGGGGTGAAACTATGATCACTGGCTGAGAGAACAGGGTGTGCAGACCGAGGCGAGGAACAGCACAATAGTTGTTTTCTATCAACTTTCTCAAATCTTCAAAATCCTGTACTCGCCGCTTGCCTCTCTTATATATGTTGATTTCTAAGACGTTCTAAGGTTTGTGTCGATCCCAACCAAAGATGTTAAATGACTCTAAATCCAGCATCTAGGACCTGTTTAAACGTTCCACAAAGCCACTTCATATGCGGACACTCGCTGTGGAATAAAATACATATCCTCTCCGTTTCATTCATCTTCTTCACACAATTGTAAACCGTCTTCTGAGGAGACAATAACTGGCTTACAACATGCCATGACCTCCACAGCCCTGTTCACCCTGCTACCATCAGGAGACAGGACATCTAGACAGCCCTAGTCACAATGCTATGCTATCTTCTCTCTCTCTCATCTCTCTCTCTCTCTCTCTCTCTCTCTCTCTCTCTCTCTCTCTCTCTCTCTCTCTCTCTCTCTCTCTCTCTCTCTCTCTCTCTCTCTCTCTCTCTCTCTCTCTCTCTCTCTCTCTCTCTCTCTCTCTCTCTCTCTCTCTCTCTCTCTCTCTCTCTCTCTCTCTCTCTCTCTCTCTCTCTCTCTCTCTCTCTCTCTCTCTCTCTCTCTCTCTCTCTCTCTCTCTCTCTCTCTCTCTCTCTCTCTCTCTCTCTCTCTAGTCTGTCCCGAGGACAAACCACTCTAATGGTTTGATGTTCAGAAAGACTTTGTTGTTTACTGTTAATAAAATACACAGAACGTGCCTGTAGAGACACGCAGGTGTGTGTGTGCGTGTCTCAGCGGTCAGTGTGGTCAGTAGCCTGGACTTACTTAGTGAGGGTCAGAGATTAACTGTCATCAGCTAAGAGGCTAAATCAGGATTTAAACCACCTGACAATCTGCTCACCTTCCCTACTCTCTGTCTTTCTCTGTCACTCTATTCTCTCCCTCTTTGATCTAGTTTCAAATGTGTCCCTCCTGTCCTCCATAGTAGATCTCTGTCTGTCTGTCTGTCTGTCTGTCTGTCTGTCTGTCTGTCTGTCTGTCTGTCTGTCTGTCTGTCTGCCTGCCTGTCTGCCTGCCTGTCTGTCTGTCTGCCTGCCTGTCTGCCTGTCTCTCTCATTACACAGGTGCACCTTGTGCTGTGTACAATAAAAGGTTTTGAGGGAGCGTGCAATTGCCATCCTGACTGCAGGAATGTCCACCAGAGCTGTTGCCAGTTCATTTAATGTTAATTTCTCTACCATAAGCCGCCTCCAGCGTCGTTTAGAGAATTTGGCAGGACGTCCAACCGTGTCCTGTCCTATGATATGTGTCGTCTCTAAGTGTTGTTTGTCCTGTGGTATATGGTGTCTATAAGTATCTATGATGTAGTTTGCAAGACAAATTTAGTATTAGGCCAATCAATCAATCAATCAAAGGTTTTAGAACAAGTAATATAACACATGCTGGTTCTTTATAGAGCCAAGCAGACAGAATAAACCCAGTCCAGCCAAGCAGACAGAATAAACCCAGTCCAGCCAGCAGACAGAATAAACCCAGTCCAGCCAAGCAGACAGAATAAACCCTGTCCAGCCAGCAGACAGAATAAACCCAGTCCAGCCAGCAGACAGAATAAACCCAGTCCAGCCAAGCAGACAGAATAAACCCAGTCCAGCCAGCAGACAGAATAAACCCAGTCCAGCCAGCAGACAGAATAAACCCAGTCCAGCCAAGCAGACAGAATAAACCCAGTCCAGCCAGCAGACAGAATAAACCCAGTCCAGCCAGCAGACAGAATAAACCCAGTCCAGCCAAGCAGACAGAATAAACCCAGTCCAGCCAAGCAGACAGAATAAACCCAGTCCAGCCAAGCAGACAGAATAAACCCAGTCCAGCCAAGCAGACAGAATAAACCCAGTCCAGCCAAGCAGACAGAATAAACCCAGTCCAGCCAAGCAGACAGAATAAACCCAGTCCAGCCAAGCAGACAGAATAAACCCAGTCCAGCCAAGCAGACAGAATAAACCCAGTCCAGCCAAGCAGACAGAATAAACCCAGTCCAGCCAAGCAGACAGAATAAACCCAGTCCAGCCAAGCAGACAGAATAAACCCAGTCCAGCCAGCAGACAGAATAAACCCAGTCCAGCCAAGCAGACAGAATAAACCCAGTCCAGCCAGCAGACAGAATAAACCCAGTCCAGCCAAGCAGACAGAATAAACCCAGTCCAGCCAAGCAGACAGAATAAACCCAGTCCAGCCAAGCAGACAGAATAAACCCAGTCCAGCCAGCAGACAGAATAAACCCAGTCCAGCCAAGCAGACAGAATAAACCCAGTCCAGCCAGCAGACAGAATAAACCCAGTCCAGCCAAGCAGACAGAATAAACCCAGTCCAGCCAAGCAGACAGAATAAACCCAGTCCAGCCAAGCAGACAGAATAAACCCAGTCCAGCCAAGCAGACAGAATAAACCCAGTCCAGCCAAGCAGACAGAATAAACCCAGTCCAGCCAGCAGACAGAATAAACCCAGTCCAGCCAAGCAGACAGAATAAACCCAGTCCAGCCAAGCAGACAGAATAAACCCAGTCCAGCCAAGCAGACAGAATAAACCCAGTCCAGCCAAGCAGACAGAATAAACCCAGTCCGGCCAAGCAACTCTGTGGAGTATTTATAGACCAATCACCCTAGAACGGCAGAGACAGGATGGGGACAGAATAAAGAGAGCAGTGCACATTATGGGGGTCGAGCCTCTCACTCTCTCAGACCAGGCCAGCGGCTGAGGACTCACTCCTTAATGGAACACGCACACACAAGCACAGCAAGCACACAGACACACATTCAGTACATGTCCTGGCAGCTCCATTCATCCCAAGGGCAGCTCCAAGACTCCGACAACAGAGAAGAGGAACAGACGCAAACACACACACACACACACACACACACTCCAATAACACTAACGGTGTCTCTCCATCTCTCTCTCCCTTCCTCCCTCCTTCTTTCCCACCCAAGCAGACACTGAGACGGCTCTCAAGGAACTACGCTGGATTTTGTGCAAACTGGAAACCGCATGTAGCTGGGAACATTAATAAATCAATAATAAAAAAAATAATACATGAAATGAATAATTGATTTTGGGAATCTGAGGCCCTACCCCACCCTCCATTCGACAAATCAGATCACGCCTCTATTCTGCTTACTCCCCCTTCCGGAACGGCAACAAGGCCCTCCCCCACCCTCCATTCGACAAATCAGATCACGCCTCTATTCTGCTCCTCCCTTCCTATAGGCAGAAACTTAAAACAGGAACGTTGTTTAACGTTGGTCTGACCAAATGGAATTTATTCTTCAAGATTGTTTTTGATCACACGGACTGGAATGTGTTCCGGTATGCCTTCTGAGATTAGCATTTACGTAAAAACACTGATTCTGTGACTAAGTTCATCAGGAAGTGGATAGAGGATGTTATTTCTACTGTGATGATTAGAAACCAAAAAACTGCGGAAGCACCACATTTAACCACGGCAAGTTGACTGGGATACATAGACGAGTGGCACAGCGGTCTAAGGCATTGCATCTCAGTGCTAGAGGTATCACTACAGACCCTGGTTCGATTCCAGGCTGTATCACAACCTGACTTGCCTAGTTAAATAAAGGTTAAATAAAATAAAGAGTCCAGCTATGTAAAGCAATCAAACAGTTAAACCGTCTTTTTTTTGATTGTATTTATCATCATTAGTTTGTTTCAAATGTTTGGTGTGTCTCCCAGGTGGCTTGTGGCAAACTTTAAACGACACTTTTTATGGATATCTTTAAGAAATGGCTTTCTTCTTGCCACTCTTCCATAAAGGCCAGATTTGTGCAATATACGACTGATTGTTGTCCTATGGACAGAGACTCCCACCTCAGCTGTAGATCTCTGCAGTTCATCCAGAGTGATCATGGGCCTCTTGGCTGCATCTCTGATCAGTCTTCTCCTTGTATGAGCTGAAAGTTTAGAGGGACGGCCAGGTCTTGGTAGATTTGCAGTGGTCTGATACTCCTTCCATTTCAATATTATCGCTTGCACAGTGCTCCTTGGGATGTTTAAAGCTTGGGAAATCTATTTGTATCCAAATCCGGCTTTAAACTTCTTCACAACAGTATCTCGGACCTGCCTGGTGTGTTCCTTGTTCTTCATGATGCTCTCTGCGCTTTTAATTGACCTCTGAGACTATCACAGTGCAGGTGCATTTATACGGAGACTTGATTACACGCAGGTGGATTGTATTTATCATCATTAGTCATTTAGGTCAACATTGGATCATTCAGAGATCCTCACTGAACTTCTGGAGAGAGTTTGCTGCACTGAAAGTAAAGGGGCTGAATAATTTTGCACGCCCAATTTTTCCATTTTTGATTTGTTAAAAAAGTTTGAAATATCCAATAAATGTCGTTCCACTTCATGATTGTGTCCCACTTGTTGTTGATTCTTCACAAAAAAATACAGTTTTATATCTTTATGTTTGAAGCCTGAAATGTGGCAAAAGGTCACAAAGTTCAAGGGGGCCGAATACTTTCGCAAGGCACTGTAATTAGCAGGCCTAATTCTGCTCTGATTTGGTGTTTTACGTTGTGCATGGAGGATACTTTTGCATGCAGAGTCTAAAGTTGGTGTTTGTCCCATTTTCTGAAGTATTGGTTGGTGAGCGGACTCTAGACCTCACAACCATAAAGGGCAATGGGCTCTATGACTGATTCAAGTATTTTTAGCCAGATCCTAATGCGTATGTCAAATTTTATGTTCCTTTTGATGGCATAGAATGCCCTTCTTGCCTTGTCTCTGAGATCGTTCACAGCTTTGTGGAAGTTACCTGTGGAGCTGATGTTTAGGCCGAGGTATGTATAGTTGTTTGTGTGCTCTAGGGCAACGGTGTCTAGATGGAATTTGTATTTGTGGTCCTGGCGACTGGACCTTTTTTGGAACACCATTATTTTGGTCTTACTCAGATTTAATGGCATGGCCCAGGTCTGTCAGGGCCCAGGTCTGGCAGAATCTGTTCAGAAGATCTAGGTGCTGCTGTAGGCCCTCCTTGGTTGGTGCCAGAAGCACCAGATCATCAGCAAACAGCAGACATTTGACTTCAGATTCTAGTAGGGTGAGGCCGGGTGCTGCAGACTGTTCTAGTGCCAGTTCGTTCCTCGCTAATTTGTTGATATAAAAGAAGAGGGTGGGGCTCAAGCTGCATTCCTGTCTCACTCCACGGCCCTGTGAAAAGAAATGTGTGTGTTTTTTGCCTATTCTAAAAGCACTCTTGTTGTTTGGATTTTATAATGTCATATGTTTTTCCCACTTTACATTAGTTTGTAGAGCAGACCCTCATGCCAAATTGAGTCAAAGGCTTTTTTGAAATTGACAAAGCATGAGAAGACTTTGCCTTTGTTTTGGTTTGTTTGGTTGTCCATTAGGGTGTGCAGGGTGAATACATGGTCTGTTGTACGGTAATTTGGTAAAAAGCCAATTTGACATTTTCTCAGTACATTGTTTTCACTGAGGAAATGTACGAGTCTGCTGTTAATGATAATGCAGAGGATTTTCCCAAGGCTACTGTTGACGCATATTCCACGGTAGTTATTGGGGTCAAATTTGTCTCCACTTTTGGAGTTTTAGTATAGCCAATTGGAATTTGTTGTCTGTATATTTGATCATTTAATTAAGGATACCATCATCACCACAGGCCTTTCTGGGTTGGAGGGTTTGTATTTTGTCCTGTAGTTCATTCAATGTAATTGGTCGTCTTTAATAGTTGATTCTAAGATCTGTATTTGATCATGTATATGTTTTTGCTGTTTGTTCTTTGTTCTAGGGACAAAAAGGATTGGAGAACTGTTTTAGATAAATATCTCTTCGTGTTGTTTGTTTTGTGTTTGGAGAAGTGGTTTACATTTTGGATAAATAATTCTTCGTATTGTTGTTTGTTTAGTGCTTTCCAATTTCCCCAGAAGTGGTTAGAGTGGTTGGATTCTTCAATTACATTGAGCTGATTTCTGACATGCTGTTCCTTCTTTTTCCGTAGTGTATTTCTGTATTGTTGTAGTGATTCACCAGAGTGAAGGCGTGGACTCAGGTTTTCTGGGTCTCTATGGTTTTGGTTGGACAGGTTTCTCAATTTCTTTCTTAGATTTTTGTTTTCTCTCCCTCTCTATCTTAGGTTTTCATAGTATAAATCTCTCTGTTGTATTCACACACACACACACACACACACACACACACACACACACACACACACACACACACACACACACACACACACACACACACACACACACACACACACACACACACACACACACACACACACACACACACACAGAAGGTCACATGGCCAATCACCCTTCATCCCTGCACCTTATTTGCATAAACCAAAACCCTGCTCTATAATTGGTTCTCAGCTGTGTCACATGGTCCACCTGAGCTGAGCTGCGCAGATATGTTTAGTTGGAGTGTGTGAGACAGGAATGCACTCAACTGAAATGTGTCTTCAGCATTTAACACAACCCCTCTGAATCAGAGATAGAAAGAGAGAGAGAGAGGAGGGGGAGAAGGAGAGATAGCGAGATAGAGAGAGTTGGAGTGTATGAGAGGGAGAGAGAGAGAGAGAGAGAGAGAGAGAGAGAAATGGAGATAGGGAGAGAGAGGGAGAGTGTATGTGTGTGTGTGTGTGTGTGTGTGTGTGTGTGTGTGTGTGTGTGTGTGTGTGTGTGTGTTCTCTTCCACTTACATTGTAACAGGCCTGATGTAAACAAGTCAGTGTAATGGTTGCTGTCTAACAACACAAGTCAGTGTAATGGTTGCTGTCTAACAACACGAGTCAGCATAATGGTTGCTGTCTAACAACACAGGTCAGCATAATGGTTGCTGTCTAACAACACAAGTCAGCGTAATGGTTAACTACACAAGCTAATGGAACCGCACCCCCCTCTCTCTCCTCTCCTCCTCCCCATCTCTCTCTCTTCCTCATCTCTCTCTCTCTTCCTCTCCTCCCCATCTCTCTCTCTCTCTTTCTTCCTCCCCATCTCTCTCTCTCTTCCTCTCCTCCTCCCCATCTCTCTCTCTTCCTCTCCTCCTCCCCATCTCTCTCTCTTCCTCTCCATCTCTCTCTCTCTCTTCCTCCCCATCTCTCTCTCTTCCTCTCCTCCTCCCCATCTATCTCTCTCTTCCTCTCTTCCTCCCCATCTCTCTCTCTTCCTCTCTTCCTCCCCATCTCTCTCTCTTCCTCTCCTCCTCCCCATTTCTCTTTCTCTATGTCATGCAATGCCCTGACACACACTAGCAGATTACTACAATCATGTATATTAAAATAAGGTGATATTAAAGACATTAATATAATAATAATAATTGTATTATTATTATAATAATAAAAACGAGACATCTACTCTCTGCTTCTCACATCACGTCACGCCCTCGCAGTTGTCCTATTGTACCGTCTAACGTGCAGACTGAGAGGCGACACAAGGTACAGGCTTCAGTTCATCATAGCCCCGTGATGCGCATGCCACGGACATAAGGAGAAAACGAGAGGCGCGTGATCACAACAGGGACGGCCAGGGGAGAGGAAGAGGAGAGGTAGCCCAGAGATAGGTAGAGAGATAGGTAGAGAGATAGGCAGAGAGATAGGCAGAGAGATAGGTAGAGAGATAGGTAGAGAGATAGGTAGAGAGATAGGTAGAGAGATAGGGAGAGAGATAACTTACATCACGAAATTTGTCCCATCGTGCTGTTAAAGACTTGTCATCCAGGAAATTCCAGCTGGTAGAGCGCGCGGACACTTCACCGGCGACGGCACACACACACAGCACAGTGAAACTCAACATCTGCGGAACACACACACATAAGCAGCACAATCTGTTATAACAGCGGCCTGATAAAAAAAAAAACTAGCCTACGAGCCATCTAAGACGATACGGTGAAAACCCAACCGTGGGTGACATTTCATTACCTTGTCGTTAGTCTGTCGTTGCTGCTGTCGCATAGCTAGCCGCTCTGTCTGTCTGCTCTCTGTCGTATGCGGAATAAATGCGCTCTCTCTCTCCGCTGAACGCCGTTTCACGGATGCGCGCCGCTCACACCCGCACGCCTCCTCCTCCGCTATTTTTCCTGTGCTGATAGATGGAGACACCGAGACCGAGAGAGAGAGACGGTATCGGTCCGATACAGCCTGCTTCCTATCGATAAGAAATCAACCATGTTTACCAGGCTCCATATCTCTCACACATGCCGGTGTTTGTGTGTGTGTGATTTCCTCTCCATAAACCACATTAGAGCCGTTACATGCTTCTCACGCTCTTTGATTGTTGGTTTCTTGTTGTTGATGGTGGCTGTTTCTCCGTGTGTGTGTTGAGCTTTAGTTTTAGTAGCTGTTGTTTCGCATGGCATGCACAGGTCACAGAGTCCCTATATGGACAGGTGATAGAATCCCTATATGGACAGGTCACAGAGTCCCAATATGGACAGGTAATAGAGTCCCTATATGGACAGGTCACAGAGTCCCAATATGGACAGGTAATAGAGTCCCTATATGGACAGGTCACAGAGTCCCAATATGGACAGGTCACAGAGTCCCTATATGGACAGGTCACAGAGTCCTTATATGGACAGGTCACAGAGTCCCTATATGGACAGGTAATAGAGTCCCTATATGGACAGGTCACAGAGTCCCGATATGGACAGGTCACAGAGTCCCAATATGGACAGGTCACAGAGTAGGTCACAGAGTCCCAATATGGACAGGTCACAGAGTCCCTATATGGACAGGTCACAGAGTAGGTCACAGAGTCCCAATATGGACAGGTCACAGAGTCCCTATATGGACAGGTCACAGAGTCCCTCTATGGACAGGTCACAGAGTCCCAATATGGACAGGTCACAGAGTCCCAATATGGACAGGTCACAGAGTAGGTCACAGAGTCCCAATATGGACAGGTAATAGAGTCCCTATATGGACAGGTCACAGAGTCCCAATATGGACAGGTCACAGAGTCCCAATATGGACAGGTCACAGAGTCCCAATATGGACAGGTCACAGAGTCCCAATATGGACAGGTCACAGAGTCCCTCTATGGACAGGTCACAGAGTCCCTCTATGGACAGGTCACAGAGTCCCAATATGGACAGGTCACAGAGTAGGTCACAGAGTCCCAATATGGACAGGTCACAGAGTCCCTATATGGACAGGTCACAGAGTCCCAATATGGACAGGTCACAGAGTCCCAATATGGACAGGTCACAGAGTCACTATATGGACAGGTCACAGAGTCCCTCTATGGACAGGTCACAGAGTCCCAATATGGACAGGTCACAGAGTCCCTCTATGGACAGGTCACAGAGTCCCAATATGGACAGGTCACAGAGTCCCTCTATGGACAGGTCACAGAGTCCCTCTATGGACAGGTCACAGAGTCCCTCTATGGACAGGTCACAGAGTCCCTCTATGGACAGGTCACAGAGTCCCTCTATGGACAGGTCACAGAGTCCCTCTATGGACAGGTCACAGAGTCCCAATATGGACAGGTCACAGAGTCCCAATATGGACAGGTCACAGCGTAGGTCACAGAGTCCCAATATGGACAGGTCACAGAGTCCCTATATGGACAGGTCACAGAGTCCCAATATGGACAGGTCACAGAGTCCCAATATGGACAGGTCACAGAGTCACTATATGGACAGGTCACAGAGTCCCTATATGGACAGGTCACAGAGTCCCTATATGGACAGGTCACAGCGTAGGTCACAGAGTCCCTATATGGACAGGTGACAGAGTCCCTATATGGACAGGTCACAGAGTCCCAATATGGACAGGTCACAGAGTAGGTCACAGAGTCCCAATATGGACAGGTCACAGAGTCCCTATATGGACAGGTCACAGAGTCCCAATATGGACAGGTCACAGAGTCACTATATGGACAGGTCACAGAGTCCCTATATGGACAGGTCACAGAGTCCCTATATGGACAGGTCACAGCGTAGGTCACAGAGTCCCTATATGGACAGGTGACAGAGTAGGTCACAGAGTCCCTATATGGACAGTTCACAGAGTCCCAATATGGACAGGTCACAGAGTCCCAATATGGACAGGTCACAGAGTCCCTATATGGACAGGTCACAGAGTCCCTATATGGACAGGTCACAGAGTCCCTATATGGACAGGTCACAGAGTAGGTCACAGAGTCCCTATATGGACAGGTCACAGAGTCCCTATATGGACAGGTCACACAGTTCCAATATGGACAGGTCACAGAGTCCCTATATGGACAGGTCACAGAGTCCCTATATGGACAGGTCACAGAGTAGGTCACAGAGTCCCAATATGGACAGGTCACAGAGTCCCTATATGGACAGGTCGGGGGTCCCTATATGGACAGGTCACAGAGTCCCAATATGGACAGGTGACAGAGTCCCTATATGGACAGGTCACAGAGTCCCTATATGGACAGGTGCCAGAGTAGGTCACAGAGTCCCTATATGGACAGGTCACAGCGTAGGTCACAGAGTCCCTATATGGACAGGTCACAGAGTCCCAATATGGACAGGTGACAGAGTCCCTATATGGACAGGTCACAGAGTCCCTATATGGACAGGTGCCAGAGTAGGTCACAGAGTCCCTATATGGACAGGTCACAGCGTAGGTCACAGAGTCCCAATATGGACAGGTCACACAGTTCCAATATGGACAGGTCACAGAGTCCCAATATGGACAGGTCACAGAGTCCCAATATGGACAGGTCACAGAGTCCCTATATGGACAGGTCACACAGTTCCAATATGGACAGGTCACAGAGTCCCAATATGGACAGGTCACAGAGTCCCAATATGGACAGGTCACAGAGTCCCTATATGGACAGGTCACAGAGTCCCTATATGGACAGGTCACACAGTTCCAATATGGACAGGTCACAGAGTCCCTATATGGACAGGTCACAGAGTCCCTATATGGACAGGTCACACAGTTCCAATATGGACAGGTCACAGAGTCCCAATATGGACAGGTCACAGAGTAGGTCACAGAGTCCCAATATGGACAGGTCACAGAGTCCCTATATGGACAGGTCACAGAGTCCCAATATGGACAGGTCGGGGGTCCCTATATGGACAGGTCACAGAGTCCCAATATGGACAGGTGACAGAGTCCCTATATGGACAGGTCACAGAGTCCCTATATGGACAGGTGCCAGAGTAGGTCACAGAGTCCCTATATGGACAGGTCACAGCGTAGGTCACAGAGTCCCTATATGGACAGGTCACAGAGTCCCAATATGGACAGGTCACAGAGTCCCTATATGGACAGGTCACAGAGTCCCAATATGGACAGGTCACAGAGTAGGTCACAGAGTCCCTATATGGACAGGTCACAGAGTCCCTATATGGACAGGTCACAGAGTCCCAATATGGACAGGTCACAGAGTCCCAATATGGACAGGTCACAGAGTCCCTATATGGACAGGTGACAGAGTCCCAATATGGACAGGTCACAGAGTCCCAATATGGACAGGTCACAGAGTCCTTATATGGACAGGTCACAGAGTCCCAATATGGACAGGTCACAGAGTCCCAATATGGACAGGTCACAGAGTAGGTCACAGAGTCCTTATATGGACAGGTCACAGAGTCCCAATATGGACAGGTCACAGAGTCCCTATATGGACAGGTCACAGAGTCCCTATATGGACAGGTCACAGAGTCCTTATATGGACAGGTCACAGAGTAGGTCACAGAGTCCCAATATTGACAGGTCACAGAGTCCCAATATGGACAGGTCACAGAGTCCTTATATGGACAGGTCACAGAGTCCTTATATGGACAGGTCACAGAGTCCTTATATGGACAGGTCACAGAGTCCCTATATGGACAGGTCACAGAGTCCTTATATGGACAGGTCACAGAGTCCCTATATGGACAGGTCACAGAGTCCTTATATGGACAGGTCACAGAGTCCCTATATGGACAGGTCACAGAGTCCTTATATGGACAGGTCACAGAGTCCCTATATGGACAGGTCACAGAGTCCTTATATGGACAGGTCACAGAGTCCCTATATGGACAGGTCACAGAGTCCCAAAATGGACAGGTCACAGAGTCCCAATATGGACAGGTCACAGAGTAGGTCACGGAGTCCCAATATGGACAGGTCACAGAATCCCTATATGGACAGGTCACAGAGTCCCTATATGGACAGGTCACAGAGTAGGTCACGGAGTCCCAATATGGACAGGTCACAGAGTCCCAATATGGACAGGTCACAGAGTCCCTATATGGACAGGTCACAGAGTCCCAATATGGACAGGTCATAAAAAAGTAGAATATAGTATAGTGAATAAAGTAGAGTAGAATATAGCAAAATATAGTAGAAAACTGTAGAATTAGGTAAAGTAAAAAATATAGTAGAACGTAATAGAGTAGAATATGGTACAATATAGTACAGAAAAGTACAGTAGAATTTACTACAATAGAATATAGTAGAACATAGTAAAGAAGTATATAGTAGACTATAATATAGTAGATTAGAAAATAGTGTAATAGAGCCTAATACAGTAGGATATAGTAGAGTAGAATATAGTAGCATAAAGTAGAATTTAGTAGATTTGGGTAAACTATAGTGGTATATAAGGGAATATAGTAGAACATAGTACAGTAGAATATAGTGGAACATAGTACAGTAGAATATAGTGGAACATAGTACAGTAGAAGATAGTGGAACATAGTACAGTAGAATATAGTGGAACATAGTACAGTAGAATACAGTGGAACATAGTACAGTAGAATGTAATAGAATATTGCAAAGTATAGCAGAATATAGTAGAACATAGTACAGTAGAATTTAGCAGAACATAGTACAGTAGAATATAGTGGAACATAGTACAGTAGAATGTAATAGAATATTGCAAAGTATAGCAGAATATAGTAGAACATAGTACAGTAGAATATAGTGGAACATAGTACAGTAGAATATAGTGGAACATAGTACAGTAGAATATAGTGGAACATAGTACAGTAGAATATAGTAGACCCACCCAGAGTCTGTAGTGATATCAGCCAGTCTAGGACCCACCCAGAGTCTGTAGTGATATCAGCCAGTCTAGGACCCACCCAGAGTATCTAGGGATATACGCTAGTCTAGGACCCACCCAGAGTCTGTAGTGATATCAGCCAGTCTCGGACCCACCCAGAGTCTGTAGTGATATCAGCCAGTCTCGGACCCACCCAGAGTCTGTAGTGATATCAGCCAGTCTAGGACCCACCCAGATTCTGTAGTGATATCAGCCAGTCTAGGACCCACCCGGAGTCTGTAGTGATATCAGCCAGTCTAGGTGGTGTTAACCCTTACCCACATAGCGTCTGTAGTGATACCAGCCAGTCGAGGACCCACCCAGAGTCTATAGTGATATCAGCCAGTCTAGGTTGTGTTAAACCTTACCCACACAGAGTCTGTAGTGATATCAGCCAGTCTAGGACCCACCCAGAGTCTGTGGTGATATCAGCCAGTCTAGGTGGTGTTAACCCTGACCCACCCAGAGTCTGTAGTGATATCAGCCAGTCTAGGACCCACCCAGAGTCTGTTGTGATATCAGCCAGTCTAGGTGGTGTTAACCCTTAACCTCCCAGAGTCTGTAGTGATATTAGCCAGTCTAGGACCCACCCAGAGTCTGTAGTGATATCAGCCAGTCTAGGACCCACCCAGATTCTGTAGTATATCAGCCAGTCTAGGACCCACCCAGATTCTGTAGTGATATCAGCCAGTCTAGGACCCACCCAGAGTCTGTAGTGATATCAGCCAGTCTAGGACCCACCCAGATTCTGTAGTGATATCAGCCAGTCTAGGACCCACACAGAGTCTGTAGTGATATCAGCCAGTCTAGGACCCACCCAGATTCTGTAGTGATATCAGCCAGTCTAGGACCCACCCAGAGTCTGTAGTGATATCAGCCAGTCTAGGACCCACCCAGAGTCTGTAGTGATATCAGCCAGTCTAGGACCCACCCAGAGTCTGTAGTGATATCAGCCAGTCTAGGACCCACCCAGAGTCTGTAGTATATCAGCCAGTCTATGACGCACCCAGAGTCTGTAGTGATATAAGCCAGTCTAGGTGGTGTTAACCCTTACCCACCCAGAGTCTGTAGTGATATCAGCCAGTCTAGGTTGTGTTAACCCTTACCCACACAGCGTCTGTATTGATACCAGCCAGTCGAGGACCCACCCAGAGTCTTTAGTGATATCAGCCAGTCTAGGTTGTGTTAACCCTTACCCACCCAGAGTCTGTAGTGATATCAGCCAGTCTAGGACCCACCCAGAGTCTGTAGTGAAATCAGCCAGTCTAGGACCCACCCAGAGTCTGTAGTGATATCAGCCAGTCTAGGACCCACCCAGATTCTGTAGTGATATCAGCCAGTCTAGGACCCACACAGAGTCTGTAGTGATATCAGCCAGTTTAGGACCCACCCAGAGTCTGTAGTATATCAGCCAGTCTATGACCCACCCAGAGTCTGTAGTGATATCAGCCAGTCTAGGTTGTGTTAACCCTTACCCACACAGCGTCTGTATTGATACCAGCCAGTCGAGGACCCACCCAGAGTCTTTAGTGATATCAGCCAGTCTAGGTTGTGTTAACCCTTACCCACCCAGAGTCTGTAGTGATATCAGCCAGTCTAGGACCCACCCAGAGTCTGTAGTGATATCAGCCAGTCTAGGACCCACCCAGAGTATCTAGGGATATACGCTAGTCTAGGACCCACCCAGAGTCTGTAGTGATATCAGCCAGTCTCGGACCCACCCAGAGTCTGTAGTGATATCAGCCAGTCTAGGACCCACCCAGAGTCTGTAGTGATATCAGCCAGTCTAGGACCCACCCAGAGTCTGTAGTGATATCAGCCAGTCTAGGACCCACCCAGATTCTGTAGTGATATCAGCCAGTCTAGGACCCACCCGGAGTCTGTAGTGATATCAGCCAGTCTAGGTGGTGTTAACCCTTACCCACATAGCGTCTGCAGTGATACCAGCCAGTCGAGGACCCACCCAGAGTCTATAGTGATATCAGCCAGTCTAGGTTGTGTTAAACCTTACCCACACAGAGTCTGTAGTGATATCAGCCAGTCTAGGACCCACCCAGAGTCTGTGGTGATATCAGCCAGTCTAGGTGGTGTTAACCCTGACCCACCCAGAGTCTGTAGTGATATCAGCCAGTCTAGGACCCACCCAGAGTCTGTTGTGATATCAGCCAGTCTAGGTGGTGTTAACCCTTAACCTCCCAGAGTCTGTAGTGATATTAGCCAGTCTAGGACCCACCCAGAGTCTGTAGTGATATCAGCCAGTCTAGGACCCACCCAGATTCTGTAGTATATCAGCCAGTCTAGGACCCACCCAGATTCTGTAGTGATATCAGCCAGTCTAGGACCCACCCAGAGTCTGTAGTGATATCAGCCAGTCTAGGACCCACCCAGATTCTGTAGTGATATCAGCCAGTCTAGGACCCACACAGAGTCTGTAGTGATATCAGCCAGTCTAGGACCCACCCAGATTCTGTAGTGATATCAGCCAGTCTAGGACCCACCCAGAGTCTGTAGTGATATCAGCCAGTCTAGGACCCACCCAGAGTCTGTAGTGATATCAGCCAGTCTAGGACCCACCCAGAGTCTGTAGTGATATCAGCCAGTCTAGGACCCACCCAGAGTCTGTAGTATATCAGCCAGTCTATGACGCACCCAGAGTCTGTAGTGATATAAGCCAGTCTAGGTGGTGTTAACCCTTACCCACCCAGAGTCTGTAGTGATATCAGCCAGTCTAGGTTGTGTTAACCCTTACCCACACAGCGTCTGTATTGATACCAGCCAGTCGAGGACCCACCCAGAGTCTTTAGTGATATCAGCCAGTCTAGGTTGTGTTAACCCTTACCCACCCAGAGTCTGTAGTGATATCAGCCAGTCTAGGACCCACCCAGAGTCTGTAGTGAAATCAGCCAGTCTAGGACCCACCCAGAGTCTGTAGTGATATCAGCCAGTCTAGGACCCACCCAGATTCTGTAGTGATATCAGCCAGTCTAGGACCCACACAGAGTCTGTAGTGATATCAGCCAGTTTAGGACCCACCCAGAGTCTGTAGTATATCAGCCAGTCTATGACCCACCCAGAGTCTGTAGTGATATCAGCCAGTCTAGGTTGTGTTAACCCTTACCCACACAGCGTCTGTATTGATACCAGCCAGTCGAGGACCCACCCAGAGTCTTTAGTGATATCAGCCAGTCTAGGTTGTGTTAACCCTTACCCACCCAGAGTCTGTAGTGATATCAGCCAGTCTAGGACCCACCCAGAGTCTGTAGTGAAATCAGCCAGTCTAGGACCCACCCAGAGTCTGTAGTGATATCAGCCAGTCTGGGACCCACCCAGATTCTGTAGTGATATCAGCCAGTCTAGGACCCACCCAGATTCTGTAGTGATATCAGCCAGTCTAGGACCCACCCAGATTCTGTAGTGATATCAGCCAGTCTAGGACCCACACAGAGTCTGTAGTGATATCAGCCAGTTTAGGACCCACCCAGAGTCTGTAGTGATATCAGCCAGTCTAGGACCCACCCAGAGTCTGTAGTGATATCAGCCAGTCTAGGACCCACCCAGAGTCTGTAGTGATATCAGCCAGTCTAGGACCCACCCAGAGTCTGTAGTGATATCAGCCAGTCTAGGACCCACCCAGAGTCTGTAGTATATCAGCCAGTTGAGGACCCACCCAGAGTCTGTATTGATATCAGCCAGTCTAGGTGGTGTTAACCCTTACCCACCCAGAGTCTGTAGAGATATCAGCCAGTCTAGGACCCTCCCAGAGTCTGTAGTGATATCAGCTAGTCTAGGACCCACCCAGAGTCTGTATTGATATCAGCTAGTCTAGGACCCACCCAGAGTCTGTATTGATATCAGCTAGTCTAGGACCCACCCAGAGTCTGTAGTGATATCAGCCAGTCTAGGACCCACCCAGAGTCTGTAGTGATATCAGCCAGTCTAGGTGGTGTTAACCCTTACCCACCCAGAGTCTGTAGTGATATTAGCCAGTCTAGGACCCACCCAGAGTCTGTAGTGATATCAGCCAGTCTAGGACCCACCCAGAGTCTGTAGTGATATCAGCCAGTCTAGGTGGTGTTAACCCTTACCCACCCAGAGTCTGTAGTGATATTAGCCAGTCTAGGACCCACCCAGAGTCTGTAGTGATATCAGCCAGTCTAGGACCCACCCAGAGTCTGTAGTGATATCAGCCAGTCTAGGACCCACCCAGAGTCTGTAGTGATATCAGCCAGTCTAGGACCCACCCAGAGTCTGTAGTGATATCAGCCAGTCTAGGACCCACCCAGAGTCTGTAGTGATATCAGCCAGTCTAGGACCCACCCAGAGTCTGTAGTATATCAGCCAGTCGAGGACCCACCCAGAGTCTGTAGTGATATCAACCAGTCAAGGACCCACCCAGAGTCTGTATTGATATCAGCTAGTCTAGGACCCACCCAGAGTCTGTATTGATATCAGCTAGTCTAGGACCCACCCAGAGTCTGTATTGATATCAGCTAGTCTAGGACCCACCCAGAGTCTGTAGTGATATCAGCCAGTCTAGGACCCACCCAGAGTCTGTAGTGATATCAGCCAGTCTAGGTGGTGTTAACCCTTACCCACCCAGAGTCTGTAGTGATATTAGCCAGTCTAGGACCCACCCAGAGTCTGTAGTGATATCAGCCAGTCTAGGACCCACCTTGAGTCTGTAGTGATATCAGCCAGTCTAGGTGGTGTTAACCCTTACCCACCCAGAGTCTGTAGTGATATTAGCCAGTCTAGGACCCACCCAGAGTCTGTAGTGATATCAGCCAGTCTAGGACCCACCCAGAGTCTGTAGTGATATCAGCAAGTCTAGGACCCAACCAGAGTCTGTAGTGATATAGGCCAGTCTAGGACCCACCCAGAGTCTGTAGTGATATCAGCTAGTCTAGGACCCACCCAGAGTCTGTAGTGATATCAGCCAGTCTAGGACCCACCCAGAGTCTGTAGTGATATCAGCCAGTCTAGGACCCACCCAGAGTCTGTAGTGATATCAGCCAGTCTAGGACCCACCCAGAGTCTGTAGTATATCAGCCAGTCTAGGACCCACCCAGAGTCTGTAGTTATATCAGCCAGTCTAGGTGGTGTTAACCCTTAACCTCCCAGAGTCTGTAGTGATATTAGCCAGTCTAGGACCCACCCAGAGTCTGTAGTGATATTAGCCAGTCTAGGACCCACCCAGATTCTGTAGTATATCAGCCAGTCTAGGACCCACCCAGATTCTGTAGTGATATCAGCCAGTCTAGGACCCACCCAGAGTCTGTAGTGATATCAGCCAGTCTAGGACCCACCCAGAGTCTGTAGTGATATCAGCCAGTCTAGGACCCACCCAGAGTCTGTAGTGATATCAGCCAGTCTAGGACCCAGACAGATTCTGTAGTGATATCAGCCAGTCTAGGACCCACACAGAGTCTGTAGTGATATCAGCCAGTCTAGGACCCACCCAGAGTCTGTAGTATATCAGCCAGTCTATGACCCACCCAGAGTCTGTAGTGATACCAGCCAGTCTAGGTGGTGTTAACCCTTACCCACCCAGAGTCTGTAGTGATATCAGCCAGTCTAGGTGGTGTTAACCCTTACCCACCCAGAGTCTGTAGTGATATCAGCCAGTCTAGGTCGTGTTAACCCATACCCACACAGCGTCTGTATTGATACCAGCCAGTCGAGGACCCACCCAGAGTCTTTAGTGATATCAGCCAGTCTAGGTTGTGTTAACCCTTACCCACCCAGAGTCTGTAGTGATATCAGCCAGTCTAGGACCCTCCCAGAGTCTGTAGTGATATCAGCCAGTCTAGGACCCACCCAGAGTCTGTAGTGATATCAGCCAGTCTAGGACCCACCCAGAGTCTGTAGTGATATAAGCCAGTCTAGGACCCACCCAGAGTCTGTAATGATATCAGCTAGTCTAGGACCCACCCAGAGTCTGTAGTGATATCAGCCAGTCTAGGACCCACCCAGAGTCTGTAGTGATATCAGCCAGTCTAGGACCCACCCAGAGTCTGTCGTGATATCAGCCAGTCTAGGACCCACCCAGTGTCTGTAGTGATATCAGCCAGACTAGGACCCACCCAGAGTCTGTAGTGATATCAGCCAGTCTAGGACCCACCTAGAGTCTGTAGTGATATCAGCCAGTCTAGGACCCACCCAGAGTCTGTAGTGATATCAGCCAGTCTAGGACCCACCCAGAGTCTGTAATGATATCAGCCAGTCTAGGACCCACCCAGAGTCTATAGTGGTATCAGCCCGTCTAGGTTGTGTTAACCCTTACTCACACAGAGTCTGTAGTGATATCAGCCAGTCTAGGACCCACCCAGAGTCTATAGTGGTATCAGCCCGTCTAGTTGGTGTTAAGCCTTACCCACCCAGAGTCTGTAATGATATCAGCCAGTCTAGGACCCACCCAGAGTCTGTAGTGATATCAGCCAGTCTAGGACCCACCCAGAGTCTGTAGTGATATCAGCCAATCTAGGACCCACCCAGAGTCTGTAGTGATATCAGCCAGTCTAGGACCCACCCAGAGTCTGTAGTGATATCAGCCAGTCTAGGACCCACCCAGAGTCTGTAGTGATATCAGCCAATCTAGGACCCACCCAGAGTCTGTAGTGATATCAGCCAGTCTAGGACCCACCCAGAGTCTGAAGTGATATCAGCCAGTCTAGGACCCACCCAGAGTCTGTAGTGATATCAGCCAGTCTAGGACCCACCCAGAGTCTGTAGTGATATCAGCCAGTCTAGGACCCACCCAGAGTCTGTAGTGATATCAGCCAGTCTAGGACCCACCCAGAGTCTGTAGTGATATCAGCCTGTCTAGGACCCACCCAGAGTCTGTAGTGATATCAGCCAGTCTAGGACCCACCCAGAGTCTGTAGTGATATCAGCCAGTCTAGGACCCACCCAGAGTCTGTAGTGATATCAGCCAGTCTAGGACCCACCCAGAGTCTGTATTGATATCAGCCAGTCTAGGACCAACCCAGAGTCTGTAGTGATATCAGCTAGTCTAGGACCCACCCAGAGTCTGTAGTGATATCAGCCAGTCTAGGTGGTGGTAACCCACCCAGAGTCTGTAGTGATATCAGCCAGTCTAGGACCCACCCAGAGTCTGTAGTGATATCAGCCAGTCTAGGACCCACCCAGAGTCTGTAGTATATCAGCCAGTCTATGACCCAAGCAGAGTCTGTAGTGATATCAGCCAGTCTAGGACCCACCCAGAGTCTGTAGTGATATCAGCCAGTCTAGGACCCACCCAGAGTCTGTAGTGATATCAGCCAGTCTAGGACCCACCCAGAGTCTGTAGTGATATCAGCCAGTCTAGGACCCAACCAGAGTCTGTAGTGATATCAGCCAGTCTAGGACCCACCCAGAGTCTGTAGTGATATCAGCTAGTCTAGGACCCACCCAGAGTCTGTAGTGATATCAGCCAGTCTAGGACCCACCCAGAGTCTGTAGTGATATCAGCCAGTCTAGGACCCACCCAGAGTCTGTAGTGATATCAGCTAGTCTAGGACCCACCCAGAGTCTGTAGTGATATCAGCCAGTCTAGGACCCACCCAGAGTCTGTAGTGATATCAGCCAGTCTAGCACCCAACCAGAGTCTGTAGTGATATCAGCCAGTCTAGGACCCACCCAGAGTCTGTAGTGATATCAGCCAGTCTAGGACCCACCCAGAGTCTGTAGTATATCAGCCAGTCGAGGACCCACCCAGAGTCTGTAGTGATATCAGCCAGTCTAGGTGGTGTTAACCCTTACCCAACCAGAGTCTGTAGTGATATCAGCCAGTCTAGGACCCACCCAGAGTCTGTAGTATATCAGCCAGTCTATGAACCAAGCAGAGTCTGTAGTGATATCAGCCAGTCTAGGACCCACCCAGAGTCTGTAGTGATATCAGCCTGTCTAGGACCCACCCAGAGTCTGTAGTGATATCAGCCAGTCTAGGACCCACCCAGAGTCTGTAGTGATATCAGCCAGTCTAGGACCCACCCAGAGTCTGTATTGATATCAGCCAGTCTAGGACCCACCCAGAGTCTGTAGTGATATCAGCTAGTCTAGGACCCACCCAGAGTCTGTATTGATATCAGCTAGTCTAGGACCCACCCAGAGTCTGTATTGATATCAGCTAGTCTAGGACCCACCCAGAGTCTGTATTGATATCAGCTAGTCTAGGACCCACCCAGAGTCTGTAGTGATATCAGCCAGTCTAGGACCCACCCAGAGTCTGTAGTGATATCAGCCAGTCTAGGACCCACCCAGAGTCTGTAGTGATATCAGCCAGTCTAAGACCCACCCAGAGTCTGTAGTGATATCAGCCAGTCTAGGACCCACCCAGAGTCTGTAGTGATATCAGCCAGTCTAGGACCCACCCAGAGTCTGTCGTGATATCAGCCAGTCTAGGACCCACCCAGTGTCTGTAGTGATATCAGCCAGACTAGGACCCACCCAGAGTCTGTAGTGATATCAGCCAGTCTAGGACCCACCCAGAGTCTGTAGTGATATCAGCCAGTCTAGGACCCACCCAGAGTCTGTAGTGATATCAGCCAGTCTAGGACCCACCCAGAGTCTGTAATGATATCAGCCAGTCTAGGACCCACCCAGAGTCTATAGTGATATCAGCCCGTCTAGGTTGTGTTAACCCTTACTCACACAGAGTCTGTAGTGATATCAGCCAGTCTAGGACCCACCCAGAGTCTATAGTGGTATCAGCCCGTCTAGGTGGTGTTAAGCCTTACCCACCCAGAGTCTGTAATGATATCAGCCAGTCTAGGACCCACCCAGAGTCTGTAGTGATATCAGCCAGTCTAGGACCCACCCAGAGTCTGTAGTGATATCAGCCAATCTAGGACCCACCCAGAGTCTGTAGTGATATCAGCCAGTCTAGGACCCACCCAGAGTCTGTGGTGATATCAGCCAATCTAGGACCCACCCAGAGTCTGTAATGATATCAGCCAGTCTAGGACCCACCCAGAGTCTGTAGTGATATCAGCCAGTCTAGGACCCACCCAGAGTCTGTAATGATATCAGCTAGTCTAGGACCCACCCAGAGTCTGTAGTGATATCAGCCAGTCTAGGACCCACCCAGAGTCTGTAGTGATATCAGCCAGTCTAGGACCCACCCAGAGTCTGTAGTGATATCATCCAGTCTAGGACCCACCCAGAGTCTGTAGTGAAATCAGCCAGTCTAGGACCCACCCAGAGTCTGTAGTGATATCAGCCAGTCTAGGACCCACCCAGAGTCTGTTGTGATGTCAGCCAGTCTAGGTGGTGTTAACCCTTACCCAACCAGAGTCTGTAGTGATATCAGCCAGTCTAGGACCCAACCAGAGTCTGTAGTGATATCAGCCAGTCTAGGACCCACCCAGAGTCTGTAGTGATATCAGCCAGTCTAGGACCCACCCAGAGTCTGTAGTGATATCAGCCAGTCTAGGACCCACCCAGAGTCTGTATTGATATCAGCCAGTCTAGGACCAACCCAGAGTCTGTAGTGATATCAGCTAGTCTAGGACCCACCCAGAGTCTGTATTGATATCAGCTAGTCTAGGACCCACCCAGAGTCTGTATTGATATCAGCTAGTCTAGGACCCACCCAGAGTGTGTATTGATATCAGCTAGTCTAGGACCCACCCAGAGTCTGTAGTGATATCAGCCAGTCTAGGACCCACCCAGAGTCTGTAGTGATATCAGCCAGTCTAGGACCCACCCAGAGTCTGTAGTGATATCAGCCAGTCTAAGACCCACCCAGAGTCTGTAGTGATATCAGCCAGTCTAGGACCCACCCAGAGTCTGTAGTGATATCAGCCAGTCTAGGACCCACCCAGAGTCTGTCGTGATATCAGCCAGTCTAGGACCCACCCAGTGTCTGTAGAGATATCAGCCAGACTAGGACCCACCCAGAGTCTGTAGTGATATCAGCCAGTCTAGGACCCACCCAGAGTCTGTAGTGATATCAGCCAGTCTAGGACCCACCCAGAGTCTGTAGTGATATCAGCCAGTCTAGGACCCACCCAGAGTCTGTAATGATATCAGCCAGTCTAGGACCCACCCAGAGTCTATAGTGGTATCAGCCCGTCTAGGTTGTGTTAACCCTTACTCACACAGAGTCTGTAGTGATATCAGCCAGTCTAGGACCCACCCAGAGTCTATAGTGGTATCAGCCCGTCTAGGTGGTGTTAAGCCTTACCCACCCAGAGTCTGTAATGATATCAGCCAGTCTAGGACCCACCCAGAGTCTGTAGTGATATCAGCCAGTCTAGGACCCACCCAGAGTCTGTAGTGATATCAGCCAATCTAGGACCCACCCAGAGTCTGTAGTGATATCAGCCAGTCTAGGACCCACCCAGAGTCTGTGGTGATATCAGCCAATCTAGGACCCACCCAGAGTCTGTAATGATATCAGCCAGTCTAGGACCCACCCAGAGTCTGTAGTGATATCAGCCAGTCTAGGACCCACCCAGAGTCTGTAATGATATCAGCTAGTCTAGGACCCACCCAGAGTCTGTAGTGATATCAGCCAGTCTAGGACCCACCCAGAGTCTGTAGTGATATCAGCCAGTCTAGGACCCACCCAGAGTCTGTAGTGATATCATCCAGTCTAGGACCCACCCAGAGTCTGTAGTGAAATCAGCCAGTCTAGGACCCACCCAGAGTCTGTAGTGATATCAGCCAGTCTAGGACCCACCCAGAGTCTGTTGTGATATCAGCCAGTCTAGGTGGTGTTAACCCTTACCCAACCAGAGTCTGTAGTGATATCAGCCAGTCTAGGACCCAACCAGAGTCTGTAGTGATATCAGCCAGTCTAGGACCCACCCAGAGTCTGTAGTATATCAGCCAGTCTAGGACCCACCCAGAGTCTGTAGTGATATCAGCCAGTCTAGGACCCAACCAGAGTCTGTAGTGATATCAGCCAGTCTAGGACCCACCCAGAGTCTGTAGTGATATCAGCCAGTCTAGGACCCACCCAGAGTCTGTAATGATATCAGTCAGTCTAGGACCCAACCAGAGTCTGTAGTGATATCAGCCAGTCTAGGACCCACCCAGAGTCTGTAGTATATCAGCCAGTCTAGGTGGTGTTAACCCTTACCCACACAGAGTCTGTAGTGATATCATCCATTCTAGGACCCACCCAGAGTCTGTAGTAATATCAGCCATTCTAGGACCCACCCAGAGTCTGTCGTGATATCAGTCAGTCTAGGACCCACCCAGAGTCTGTAGTGAAATCAGCCAGTCTAGGTGGTGTTAACCCTTACCCACCCAGAGTCTGTCGTGATATCAGTCAGTCTAGGACCCACCCAGAGTCTGTAATGATATCAGTCAGTCTAGGACCCACCCAGAGTCTGTAGTGATATCAGCCAGTCTAGGTGGTGTTAACCCTTACCCACCCAGAGTCTGTAGTGATATCAGCCAGTCTATGTGGTGTTAACCCTTACCCACCCAGAGTCTGTAGTGATATCAGCCATTCTCGGACCCACCCAGAGTCTGTAGTGATATCAGCCAGTCTAGGTGGTGTTAACCCTTACCCTCCCAGAGTCTGTAGTGATACCAGCCAGTCTAGGACACACCCAGAGTCTGTAGTGATATCAGCCAGTCTAGGACCCACCCAGAGTATATAGTGATATCAGCCAGTCTAGGACCCACCCAGAGTCTGTAGTGATATCAGCCAGTCTAGGACCCAACCAGAGTCTGTAGTGATATCAGCCAGTCTAGGACCCACCCAGAGTCTGTAGTGATATCAGCCAGTCTAGGACCCACCCAGAGACTGTAGTGATATCAGCCAGTCTAGGACCCACCCAGAGTCTATAGTGATATCAGCCAGTCTTGGTGGTGTTACTCCTTACCCACCCAGAGTCTGTAGTGATATCAGCCAGTCTAGGACCCACCCAGAGTCTGTAGTGATATCAGCCAGTCTAGGACCCACCCAGAGTCTGTAGTGATATCAGCCAGTCTAGGACCCACCCAGAGTCTGTAGTGATATCAGCCAGTCTTGGTGGTGTTAATCCTTACCCACCCAGAGTCTGTAGTGATATTAGCCAGTCAGATAGCCTCCACCCAGAGTCTATAGTGATATCAGCCAGTCTAGGTCCCACCCAGAGTCTGTAGTGATATCAGCCAGTCTAGGACCCACCCAGAGTCTGTTGTGATATCATCCAGTCTAGGACCCACCCAGAGTCTGTAGTGATATCAGCCAGTCTAGGACCCACCCAGAGTCTGTAGTGATATCATCCAGTCTAGGACCCACCCAGAGTCTGTAGTAATATCAGCCATTCTAGGACACACACTGAGTCTGTAGTGATATCAGGCAGTCTAGGACCCACCCAGAGTCTGTAGTGATATCAGCCAGTCTAGGACCCACCAGGAGTCTGTAGAGATATCAGCCAGTCTAGGTGGTGTTAACCCTTACCCACCCAGAGTCTGTCGTGATATCAGTCAGTCTAGTACGCAGCCAGAGTCTGTAATGATATCAGTCAGTCTAGGACCCACCCAGAGTCTGTAGTGATATCAGCCAGTCTAGGTGGTGTTAACCCCACCGACCCAGAGTCTGTAGTGATATCAGCCAGTCTATGTGGTGTTAACCCTTACCCACCCAGAGTCTGTAGTGATATCAGCCATTCTCGGACCCACCCAGAGTCTGTAATGATATCAGTCAGTCTAGGACCCACCCAGAGTCTGTAGTGATATCAGCCAGTCTAGGTGGTGTTAACCCTTACCCACCCAGAGTCTGTAGTGATATCAGCCAGTCTATGTGGTGTTAACCCTTACCCACCCAGAGTCTGTAGTGATATCAGCCATTCTCGGACCCACCCAGAGTCTGTAGTGATATCAGCCAGTCTAGGTGGTGTTAACCCTTACCCACCCAGAGTCTGTAGTGATATCAAATCAAATCAAATCAAATTTATTTATATAGCCCTTCGTACATCAGCTGATATCTCAAAGTGCTGTACAGAAACCCAGCCTAAAACCCCAAACAGCAAGCAATGCAGGTGTAGAAGCACGGTGGCTAGGAAAAACTCCCTAGAAAAGCCATATCAGCCAGTCTATGTGGTGTTAACCCTTACCCACCCAGAGTCTGTAGTGATATCAGCCATTCTCGGACCCACCCAGAGTCTGTAGTGATATCAGCCAGTCTAGGTGGTGTTAACCCTTACCCACCCAGAGTCTGTAGTGATACCAGCCAGTCTAGGACACACCCAGAGTCTGTAGTGATATCAGCCAGTCTAGGACCCACCCAGAGTATATAGTGATATCAGCCAGTCTAGGACCCACCCAGAGTCTGTAGTGATATCAGCCAGTCTAGGACCCAACCAGAGTCTGTAGTGATATCAGCCAGTCTAGGACCCACCCAGAGTCTGTAGTGATATCAGCCAGTCTAGGACCCACCCAGAGACTGTAGTGATATCAGCCAGTCTAGGACCCACCCAGAGTCTATAGTGATATCAGCCAGTCTTGGTGGTGTTACTCCTTACCCACCCAGAGTCTGTAGTGATATCAGCCAGTCTAGGACCCACCCAGAGTCTGTAGTGATATCAGCCAGTCTAGGACCCACCCAAAGTCTGTAGTGATATCAGCCAGTCTAGGACCCACGCAGAGTCTGTAGTGATATCAGCCAGTCTTGGTGGTGTTAATCCTTACCCACCCAGAGTCTGTAGTGATATTAGCCAGTCAGTTAGCCTCCACCCAGAGTCTATAGTGATATCAGCCAGTCTAGGTCCCACCCAGAGTCTGTAGTGATATCAGCCAGTCTAGGACCCACCCAGAGTCTGTTGTGATATCATCCAGTCTAGGACCCACCCAGAGTCTGTAGTGATATCAGCCAGTCTAGGACCCACCCAGAGTCTGTAGTGATATCATCCAGTCTATGACCCACCCAGAGTCTGTAGTAATATCAGCCATTCTAGGACACACACTGAGTCTGTAGTGATATCAGGCAGTCTAGGACCCACCCAGAGTCTGTAGTGATATCAGCCAGTCTAGGACCCACCAGGAGTCTGTAGAGATATCAGCCAGTCTAGGTGGTGTTAACCCTTACCCACCCAGAGTCTGTCGTGATATCAGTCAGTCTAGTACGCAGCCAGAGTCTGTAATGATATCAGTCAGTCTAGGACCCACCCAGAGTCTGTAGTGATATCAGCCAGTCTAGGTGGTGTTAACCCTTACCGACCCAGAGTCTGTAGTGATATCAGCCAGTCTATGTGGTGTTAACCCTTACCCACCCAGAGTCTGTAGTGATATCAGCCAGTCTAGGACCCACCCAGAGTCTATAGTGATATCAGCCAGTCTAGGACCCACCCAGAGTCTGTAGTGATATCAGCCAGTCTAGGACCCACCCAGAGTCTGTAGTGATATCAGGCAGTCTAGGACCCACCCAGAGTCTGTAGTGATATCAGCCAGTCTAGGACCCACCAGGAGTCTGTAGAGATATCAGCCAGTCTAGGTGGTGTTAACCCTTACCCACCCAGAGTCTGTAGTGATATCAGCCAGTCTAGGACCCACCAGGAGTCTGTAGAGATATCAGCCAGTCTAGGTGGTGTTAACCCTTACCCACCCAGAGTCTGTAGTGATATCAGGCAGTCTAGGACCCACCCAGAGTCTGTAGTGATATCAGCCAGTCTAGGACCCACCAGGAGTCTGTAGAGATATCAGCCAGTCTAGGTGGTGTTAACCCTTCCCCACCCAGAGTCTGTCGTGATATCAGTCAGTCTAGGACCCACCCAGAGTCTGTAGTGATATCAGCCAGTCTAGGTGGTGTTAACCCTTACCCACCCAGAGTCTGTAGTGATATCAGCCAGTCTATGTGGTGTTAACCCTTACCCACCCAGAGTCTGTAGTGATATCAGCCATTCTCGGACCCATCCAGAGTCTGTAGTGATACCAGCCAGTCTAGGACACACCCAGAGTCTGTAGTGATATCAGCCAGTCTAGGACCCACCCAGAGTCTGTAGTGATATCAGCCAGTCTAGGACCCACCCAGAGTCTGTAGTGATATCAGCCAGTCTAGGACCCACCCAGAGACTGTAGTGATATCAGCCAGTCTAGGACCCACCCAGAGTCTATAGTGATATCAGCCAGTCTTGGTGGTGTTAATCCTTACCCACCCAGAGTCTGTAGTGATATCAGCCAGTCTAGGACCCACCCAGAGTCTGTAGTGATATCAGCCAGTCTAGGACCCACCCAGAGTCTGTAGTGATATCAGCCAGTCTAGGACCCACCCAGAGTCTGTAGTGATATCAGCCAGTCTTGGTGGTGTTAATCCTTACCCACCCAGAGTCTGTAGTGATATCAGCCAGTCTATGTGGTGTTAACCCTTACCCACCCAGAGTCTGTAGTGATATCAGCCATTCTCGGACCCACCCAGAGTCTGTAGTGATATCAGCCAGTCTAGGTGGTGTTAACCCTTACCCACCCAGAGTCTGTAGTGATACCAGCTAGTCTAGGACACACCCAGAGTCTGTAGTGATATCAGCCAGTCTAGGACCCACCCAGAGTATATAGTGATATCAGCCAGTCTAGGACCCACCCAGAGTCTGTAGTGATATCAGCCAGTCTAGGACCCAACCAGAGTCTGTAGTGATATCAGCCAGTCTAGGACCCACCCAGAGTCTGTAGTGATATCAGCCAGTCTAGGACCCACCCAGAGACTGTAGTGATATCAGCCAGTCTAGGACCCACCCAGAGTCTATAGTGATATCAGCCAGTCTTGGTGGTGTTACTCCTTACCCACCCAGAGTCTGTAGTGATATCAGCCAGTCTAGGACCCACCCAGAGTCTGTAGTGATATCAGCCAGTCTAGGACCCACCCAGAGTCTGTAGTGATATCAGCCAGTCTAGGACCCACCCAGAGTCTGTAGTGATATCAGCCAGTCTTGGTGGTGTTAATCCTTACCCACCCAGAGTCTGTAGTGATATTAGCCAGTCAGGTAGCCTCCACCCAGAGTCTATAGTGATATCAGCCAGTCTAGGTCCCACCCAGAGTCTGTAGTGATATCAGCCAGTCTAGGACCCACCCAGAGTCTGTAGTGATATCATCCAGTCTAGGACCCACCCAGAGTCTGTAGTGATATCAGCCAGTCTAGGACCCACCCAGAGTCTGTAGTGATATCATCCAGTCTAGGACCCACCCAGAGTCTGTAGTAATATCAGCCATTCTAGGACACACACTGAGTCTGTAGTGATATCAGGCAGTCTAGGACCCACCCAGAGTCTGTAGTGATATCAGCCAGTCTAGGACCCACCAGGAGTCTGTAGAGATATCAGCCAGTCTAGGTGGTGTTAACCCTTACCCACCCAGAGTCTGTCGTGATATCAGTCAGTCTAGTATGCAGCCAGAGTCTGTAATGATATCAGTCAGTCTAGGACCCACCCAGAGTCTGTAGTGATATCAGCCAGTCTATGTGGTGTTAACCCTTACCCACCCAGAGTCTGTAGTGATATCAGCCATTCTCGGACCCACCCAGAGTCTGTAATGATATCAGTCAGTCTAGGACCCACCCAGAGTCTGTAGTGATATCAGCCAGTCTAGGACCCACCCAGAGTCTGTAGTGATATCAGCCAGTCTATGTGGTGTTAACCCTTACCCACCCAGAGTCTGTAGTGATATCAGCCATTCTCGGACCCACCCAGAGTCTGTAGTGATATCAGCCAGTCTAGGTGGTGTTAACCCTTACCCACCCAGAGTCTGTAGTGATATCAGCCAGTCTAGGACCCACCCAGAGTCTGTAGTGATATCAGCCAGTCTAGGACCCACCCAGAGTCTGTAGTGATATCAGCCAGTCTAGGACCCACCCAGAGTCTGTAGTGATATCAGCCAGTTTAGGACCCAACCAGAGTCTGTAGTAATATCAGCCAGTCTAGGACCCACCCAGAGTCTGTAGTGATATCAGCCAGTCTAGGACCCACCCAGAGTCTGTAGTGATATCAGCCAGTCTAAGACCCACCCAGAGTCTATAGTGATATCAGCCAGTCTAGGACCCACCCAGAGTCTGTAGTGATATCAGCCAATCTAGGACCCACCCAGAGTCTGTAGTGATATCAGCTAGTCTAGGACCCACCCAGAGTCTGTAGTGATATCAGGCAGTCTAGGACCCACCCAGAGTCTGTAGTGATATCAGCCAGTCTAGGACCCACCAGGAGTCTGTAGAGATATCAGCCAGTCTAGGTGGTGTTAACCCTTACCCACCCAGAGTCTGTAGTGATATCAGCCAGTCTAGGACCCACCAGGAGTCTGTAGAGATATCAGCCAGTCTAGGTGGTGTTAACCCTTACCCACCCAGAGTCTGTAGTGATATCAGGCAGTCTAGGACCCACCCAGAGTCTGTAGTGATATCAGCCAGTCTAGGTGGTGTTAACCCTTACCCACCCAGAGTCTGTAGTGATATCAGCCAGTCTATGTGGTGTTAACCCTTACCCACCCAGAGTCTGTAGTGATATCAGCCATTCTCGGACCCACCCAGAGTCTGTAGTGATATCAGCCAGTCTAGGTGGTGTTAACCCTTACCCACCCAGAGTCTGTAGTGATACCAGCCAGTCTAGGACACACCCAGAGTCTGTAGTGATATCAGCCAGTCTAGGACTCACCCAGAGTCTATAGTGATATCAGCCAGTCTAGGACCCACCCAGAGTCTGTAGTGATATCAGCCAGTTTAGGACCCAACCAGAGTCTGTAGTAATATCAGCCAGTCTAGGACCCACCCAGAGTCTGTAGTGATATCAGCCAGTCTAGGACCCACCCAGAGTCTGTAGTGATATCAGCCAGTCTAAGACCCACCCAGAGTCTATAGTGATATCAGCCAGTCTAGGACCCACCCAGAGTCTGTAGTGATATCAGCCAGTCTAGGACCCACCCAGAGTCTGTAGTGATATCAGGCAGTCTAGGACCCACCCAGAGTCTGTAGTGATATCAGCCAGTCTAGGACCCACCAGGAGTCTGTAGAGATATCAGCCAGTCTAGGTGGTGTTAACCCTTACCCACCCAGAGTCTGTAGTGATATCAGCCAGTCTAGGACCCACCAGGAGTCTGTAGAGATATCAGCCAGTCTAGGTGGTGTTAACCCTTACCCACCCAGAGTCTGTAGTGATATCAGGCAGTCTAGGACCCACCCAGAGTCTGTAGTGATATCAGCCAGTCTAGGACCCACCAGGAGTCTGTAGAGATATCAGCCAGTCTAGGTGGTGTTAACCCTTCCCCACCCAGAGTCTGTCGTGATATCAGTCAGTCTAGGACCCACCCAGAGTCTGTAGTGATATCAGCCAGTCTAGGTGGTGTTAACCCTTACCCACCCAGAGTCTGTAGTGATATCAGCCAGTCTATGTGGTGTTAACCCTTACCCACCCAGAGTCTGTAGTGATATCAGCCATTCTCGGACCCATCCAGAGTCTGTAGTGATACCAGCCAGTCTAGGACACACCCAGAGTCTGTAGTGATATAAGCCAGTCTAGGACCCACCCAGAGTCTGTAGTGATATCAGCCAGTCTAGGACCCACCCAGAGTCTGTAGTGATATCAGCCAGTCTAGGACCCACCCAGAGACTGTAGTGATATCAGCCAGTCTAGGACCCACCCAGAGTCTATAGTGATATCAGCCAGTCTTGGTGGTGTTAATCCTTACCCACCCAGAGTCTGTAGTGATATCAGCCAGTCTAGGACCCACCCAGAGTCTGTAGTGATATCAGCCAGTCTAGGACCCACCCAGAGTCTGTAGTGATATCAGCCAGTCTAGGACCCACCCAGAGTCTGTAGTGATATCAGCCAGTCTTGGTGGTGTTAATCCTTACCCACCCAGAGTCTGTAGTGATATTAGCCAGTCAGTTAGCCTCCACCCAGAGTCTATAGTGATATCAGCCGGTCTAGGACCCACCCAGAGTCTGTAGTGATATCAGCCAGTGTACGACCCAACCAGAGTCTGTAGTGATATCATCCAGTCTAGGACCCACCCAGAGTCTGTAGTGATATCAGCCAGTCTAGGACCCACCCAGAGTCTGTAGTGATATCATCCAGTCTAGGACCCACCCAGAGTCTGTAGTAATATCAGCCATTCTAGGACACACACTGAGCCTGTAGTGATATCAGGCAGTCTAGGACCCACCCAGAGTCTGTAGTGATATCAGCCAGTCTAGGACCCACCAGGAGTCTGTAGAGATATCAGCCAGTCTAGGTGGTGTTAACCCTTACCCACCCAGAGTCTGTCGTGATATCAGTCAGTCTAGGACGCAGCCAGAGTCTGTAATGATATCAGTCAGTCTAGGACCCACCCAGAGTCTGTAGTGATATCAGCCAGTCTAGGTGGTGTTAACCCTTACCCACCCAGAGTCTGTAGTGATATCAGCCAGTCTATGTGGTGTTAACCCTTACCCACCCAGAGTCTGTAGTGATATCAGCCATTCACGGACCCACCCAGAGTCTGTAGTGATATCAGCCAGTCTTGGTGGTGTTAATCCTTACCCACCCAGAGTATGTAGTGATATCAGCCAGTCAGTTAGCCTCCACCCAGAGTCTGTAGTGATATTAGCCAGTCAGTTAGCCTCCACCCAGAGTCTATAGTGATATCAGCCAGTCTAGGACCCACCCAGAGTCTGTAGTGATATCAGCCAGTCTAGGACCCACCCAGAGTCTGTAGTGATAACAGCCTGTCAAGGTGGTGTTAACCCTTACCCACCCAGAGACTGTAGTGATATCAGCCAGTCTAGGACCCACCCAGAGTCTGTAGTGATATCAGCCAGTCTAGGTGGTGTTAACCCTTACCGACCCAGAGTCTGTAGTGATATTAGCCAGTCGAGGACCCACCCAGAGTCTGTAGTGATATCAGCCAGTCTAGGACCCACCCAGAGTCTGTAGTGATATCAGCCAGTCTAGGACCCAAGCAGAGTATGTAGTGATATCAGCCAGTCTAGGACCCACCCAGAGTCTGTAGTGATATCAGCCAGACTAGGACCCACCCAGAGTCTGTAGTGATATCAGCCAGTCTAGGACCCACTCAGAGTATGTAGTGATATCAGCCAGTATAGGACCCACCCAGAGTCTGTAGTGATATCAGCCAGTCTAGGACCCACCCAGAGTCTGTAGTGATATCAGCCAGTCTAGGACCCACCCAGAGTCTGTAGTGATATCAGCCAGTCTAGGACCCACCCAGAGTCTGTAGTGATATCAGCCAGTCTAGGACCCACCCAGAGTCTGTAGTGATATCAGCCAGTCTAGGGCCCAAGCAGACTCTGTAGTGATATCAGCCAATCTAGGACCCACCCAGAGTCTGTAGTGATATCAGCCAGTCTAGGACCCACCCAGAGTCTGTAATGATATCAGTCAGTCTAGGACCCACCCAGAGTCTGTAGTGATATCAGGCAGTCTAGGGCCCAAGCAGACTCTGTAGTGATATCAGCCAATCTAGGACCCACCCAGAGTCTGTAGTGATATCAGCCAGTCTAGGACCCACCCAGAGTCTGTGGTGATATCAGCCAGTCTAGGACCCATCCAGAGTCTGTAGTGATATCAGCCAGTCTAGGACCCACCCAGAGTCTGTAATGATATCAGTCAGTCTAGGACCCACCCAGAGTCTGTAGTGATATCAGCCAGTCTAGGACCCACTCAGAGTATGTAGTGATATCAGCCAGTCTAGGACCCACCCAGAGTCTGTAGTGATATCAGTCAGTCTAGGACCCACCCAGAGTCTGTAATGATATCAGTCAGTCTAGGACCCACCCAGAGTCTGTAGTGATATCAGCCAGTCTAGGACCCACCCAGAGTCTGTGGTGATATCAGCCAGTCTAGGACCCATCCAGAGTCTGTAGTGATATCAGCCAGTCTAGGACCCACCCAGAGTCTGTAGTGATATCAGCCAGTCTAGGACCCACCCAGAGTATGTAGTGATATCAGCCAGTCTAGGACCCACCCAGAGTCTGTGGTGATATCAGCCAGTCTAGGACCCATCCAGAGTCTGTAGTGATATCAGCCAGTCTAGGACCCACCCAGAGTCTGTAGTGATATCAGCCAGTCTAGGACCCACCCAGAGTCTGTAGTGATATCAGCCAGTCTAGGACCCACCCAGAGTCTGTAGTGATATCAGCCAGTCTAGGACCCACCCAGAGTCTGTAGTGATATCAGCCAGTCTAGGACCCACCCAGAGTCTGTAGTGATATCAGCCAGTCTAGGACCCAAGCAGAGTATGTAGTGATATAAGCCAGTCTAGGACCCACCCAGAGTCTGTAGTGATATCAGCCAGACTAGGACCCACCCAGAGTCTGTAGTGATATCAGCCAGTCTAGGACCCACTCAGAGTATGTAGTGATATCAGCCAGTCTAGGACCCACCCAGAGTCTGTAGTGATATCAGTCAGTCTAGGACCCACCCAGAGTCTGTAATGATATCAGTCAGTCTAGGACCCACCCAGAGTCTGTAGTGATATCAGGCAGTCTAGGGCCCAAGCAGACTATGTCGTGATATCAGCCAATCTAGGACCCACCCAGAGTCTGTAGTGATATCAGCCAGTCTAGGACCCACCCAGAGTCTGTAGTGATATCAGCCAGTCTAGGACCCATCCAGAGTCTGTAGTGATATCAGCCAGTCTAGGACCCACCCAGAGTCTGTAATGATATCAGTCAGTCTAGGACCCACCCAGAGTCTGTAGTGATATCAGCCAGTCTAGGTGGTGTTAACCCTTACCCACCCAGAGTCTGTAGTGATATCAGCCAGTCTATGTGGTGTTAACCCTTACCCACCCAGAGTCTGTAGTGATATCAGCCAGTCTATGTGGTGTTAACCCTTACCCACCCAGAGTCTGTAGTGATATCAGCCATTCTCGGACCCACCCAGAGTCTGTAGTGATATCAGCCAGTCTTGGTGGTGTTAATCCTTACCCACCCAGAGTATGTAGTGATATCAGCCAGTCAGTTAGCCTCCACCCAGAGTCTGTAGTGATATTAGCCAGTCAGTTAGCCTCCACCCAGAGTCTATAGTGATATCAGCCAGTCTAGGACCCACCCAGAGTCTGTAGTGATATCAGCCAGTCTAGGACCCACCCAGAGTCTGTAGTGATAACAGCCTGTCAAGGTGGTGTTAACCCTTACCCACCCAGAGACTGTAGTGATATCAGCCAGTCTAGGACCCACCCAGAGTCTGTAGTGATATCAGCCAGTCTAGGTGGTGTTAACCCTTACCGACCCAGAGTCTGTAGTGATATTAGCCAGTCGAGGACCCACCCAGAGTCTGTAGTGATATCAGCCAGTCTAGGACCCACCCAGAGTCTGTAGTGATATCAGCCAGTCTAGGACCCACCCAGAGTCTGTAGTGATATCAGCCAGTCTAGGACCCAAGCAGAGTATGTAGTGATATCAGCCAGTCTAGGACCCACCCAGAGTCTGTAGTGATATCAGCCAGACTAGGACCCACCCAGAGTCTGTAGTGATATCAGCCAGTCTAGGACCCACTCAGAGTATGTAGTGATATCAGCCAGTCTAGGACCCACCCAGAGTCTGTAGTGATATCAGTCAGTCTAGGACCCACCCAGAGTCTGTAATGATATCAGTCAGTCTAGGACCCACAGAGTCTGTAGTGATATCAGCCAGTCTAGGACCCACCCAGAGTCTGTGGTGATATCAGCCAGTCTAGGACCCATCCAGAGTCTGTAGTGATATCAGCCAGTCTAGGACCCACCCAGAGTCTGTGGTGATATCAGCCAGTCTAGGACCCACCCAGAGTCTGTAGTGATATCAGCCAGTCTAGGACCCAAGCAAAGTATGTAGTGATATCAGCCAGTCTAGGACCCACCCAGAGTCTGTAGTGATATCAGCCAGACTAGGACCCACCCAGAGTCTGTAGTGATATCAGCCAGTCTAGGACCCACTCAGAGTATGTAGTGATATCAGCCAGTCTAGGACCCACCCAGAGTCTGTAGTGATATCAGTCAGTCTAGGACCCACCCAGAGTCTGTAATGATATCAGTCAGTCTAGGACCCACCCAGAGTCTGTAGTGATATCAGGCAGTCTAGGACCCAAGCAGACTCTGTAGTGATATCAGCCAATCTAGGACCCACCCAGAGTCTGTAGTGATATCAGCCAGTCTAGGACCCACCCAGAGTCTGTGGTGATATCAGCCAGTCTAGGACCCATCCAGAGTCTGTAGTGATATCAGCCAGTCTAGGACCCACCCAGAGTCTGTAATGATATCAGTCAGTCTAGGACCCACCCAGAGTCTGTAGTGATATCATCCAGTCTAGGACCCACCCAGAGTCTGTAGTGATATCAGCCAGTCTAGGACCCACCCAGAGTCTGTAGTGATATCAGCCAGTCTAGGACCCACCCAGAGTCTGTAGTGATATCAGCCAGTCTTGGTGGTGTTAATCCTTACCCACCCAGAGTCTGTAGTGATATTAGCCCGTCAGTTAGCCTCCACCCAGAGTCTATAGTGATATCAGCCGGTCTAGGACCCACCCAGAGTCTGTAGTGATATCAGCCAGTCTACGACCCACCCAGAGTCTGTAGTGATATCATCCAGTCTAGGACCCACCCAGAGTCTGTAGTGATATCATCCAGTCTAGGACCCACCCAGAGTCTGTAGTGATATCATCCAGTCTAGGACCCACCCAGAGTCTGTAGTAATATCAGCCATTCTAGGACACACACTGAGCCTGTAGTGATATCAGGCAGTCTAGGACCCACCCAGAGTCTGTAGTGATATCAGCCAGTCTAGGACCCACCAGGAGTCTGTAGAGATATCAGCCAGTCTAGGTGGTGTTAACCCTTACCCACCCAGAGTCTGTCGTGATATCAGTCAGTCTAGGACGCAGCCAGAGTCTTTAATGATATCAGTCAGTCTAGGACCCACCCAGAGTCTGTCGTGATATCAGCCAGTCTAGGTGGTGTTAACCCTTACCCACCCAGAGTCTGTAGTGATATCAGCCAGTCTATGTGGTGTTAACCCTTACCCACCCAGAGTCTGTAGTGATATCAGCCATTCACGGACCCACCCAGAGTCTGTAGTGATATCAGCCAGTCTTGGTGGTGTTAATCCTTACCCACCCAGAGTATGTAGTGATATCAGCCAGTCAGTTAGCCTCCACCCAGAGTCTGTAGTGATATTAGCCAGTCAGTTAGCCTCCACCCAGAGTCTATAGTGATATCAGCCAGTCTAGGACCCACCCAGAGTCTGTAGTGATATCAGCCAGTCTAGGACCCACCCAGAGTCTGTAGTGATATCAGCCAGTCTAGGACCCACCCAGAGTCTGTAGTGATATCAGCCTGTCAAGGTGGTGTTAACCCTTACCCACCCAGAGACTGTAGTGATATCAGCCAGTCTAGGACCCACCCAGAGTCTGTAGTGATATCAGCCAGTCTAGGTGGTGTTAACCCTTACCGACCCAGAGTCTGTAGTGATATTAGCCAGTCGAGGACCCACCCAGAGTCTGTAGTGATATCAGCCAGTCTAGGACCCACCCAGAGTCTGTAGTGATATCAGCCAGTCTAGGACCCACCCAGAGTCTGTAGTGATATCAGCCAGTCTAGGACCCACCCAGAGTCTGTAGTGATATCAGCCAGTCTAGGACCCACCCAGAGTCTGTAGTGATATCAGCCAGTCTAGGACCCACCCAGAGTCTGTAGTGATATCAGCCAGTCTAGGACCCAAGCAGAGTATGTAGTGATATCAGCCAGTCTAGGACCCACCCAGAGTCTGTAGTGATATCAGCCAGACTAGGACCCACCCAGAGTCTGTAGTGATATCAGCCAGTCTAGGACCCACTCAGAGTATGTAGTGATATCAGCCAGTCTAGGACCCACCCAGAGTCTGTAGTGATATCAGTCAGTCTAGGACCCACCCAGAGTCTGTAATGATATCAGTCAGTCTAGGACCCACCCAGAGTCTGTAGTGATATCAGGCAGTCTAGGGCCCAAGCAGACTCTGTAGTGATATCAGCCAATCTAGGACCCACCCAGAGTCTGTAGTGATATAAGCCAGTCTAGGACCCACCCAGAGTCTGTGGTGATATCAGCCAGTCTAGGACCCATCCAGAGTCTGTAGTGATATCAGCCAGTCTAGGACCCACCCAGAGTCTGTAATGATATCAGTCAGTCTAGGACCCACCCAGAGTCTGTAGTGATATCAGCCAGTCTAGGTGGTGTTAACCCTTACCCACCCAGAGTCTGTAGTGATATCAGCCAGTCTATGTGGTGTTAACCCTTACCCACCCAGAGTCTGTAGTGATATCAGCCATTCTCGGACCCACCCAGAGTCTGTAGTGATATCAGCCAGTCTTGGTGGTGTTAATCCTTACCCACCCAGAGTATGTAGTGATATCAGCCAGTCAGTTAGCCTCCACCCAGAGTCTGTAGTGATATTAGCCAGTCAGTTAGCCTCCACCCAGAGTCTATAGTGATATCAGCCAGTCTAGGACCCACCCAGAGTCTGTAGTGATATCAGCCAGTCTAGGACCCACCCAGAGTCTGTAGTGATAACAGCCTGTCAAGGTGGTGTTAACCCTTACCCACCCAGAGACTGTAGTGATATCAGGCAGTCTAGGACCCACCCAGAGTCTGTAGTGATATCAGCCAGTCTAGGACCCACCAGGAGTCTGTAGAGATATCAGCCAGTCTAGGTGGTGTTACCCACCCAGAGTCTGTCGTGATATCAGTCAGTCTAGGACGCAGCCAGAGTCTGTAATGATATCAGTCAGTCTAGGACCCACCCAGAGTCTGTCGTGATATCAGCCAGTCTAGGTGGTGTTAACCCTTACCCACCCAGAGTCTGTAGTGATATCAGCCAGTCTATGTGGTGTTAACCCTTACCCACCCAGAGTCTGTAGTGATATCAGCCATTCACGGACCCACCCAGAGTCTGTAGTGATATCAGCCAGTCTTGGTGGTGTTAATCCTTACCCACCCAGAGTATGTAGTGATATCAGCCAGTCAGTTAGCCTCCACCCAGAGTCTGTAGTGATATTAGCCAGTCAGTTAGCCTCCACCCAGAGTCTATAGTGATATCAGCCAGTCTAGGACCCACCCAGAGTCTGTAGTGATATCAGCCAGTCTAGGACCCACCCAGAGTCTGTAGTGATATCAGCCAGTCTAGGACCCACCCAGAGTCTGTAGTGATATCAGCCTGTCAAGGTGGTGTTAACCCTTACCCACCCAGAGACTGTAGTGATATCAGCCAGTCTAGGACCCACCCAGAGTCTGTAGTGATATCAGCCAGTCTAGGTGGTGTTAACCCTTACCGACCCAGAGTCTGTAGTGATATTAGCCAGTCGAGGACCCACCCAGAGTCTGTAGTGATATCAGCCAGTCTAGGACCCACCCAGAGTCTGTAGTGATATCAGCCAGTCTAGGACCCACCCAGAGTCTGTAGTGATATCAGCCAGTCTAGGACCCACCCAGAGTCTGTAGTGATATCAGCCAGTCTAGGACCCACCCAGAGTCTGTAGTGATATCAGCCAGTCTAGGACCCACCCAGAGTCTGTAGTGATATCAGCCAGTCTAGGACCCAAGCAGAGTATGTAGTGATATCAGCCAGTCTAGGACCCACCCAGAGTCTGTAGTGATATCAGCCAGACTAGGACCCACCCAGAGTCTGTAGTGATATCAGCCAGTCTAGGACCCACTCAGAGTATGTAGTGATATCAGCCAGTCTAGGACCCACCCAGAGTCTGTAGTGATATCAGTCAGTCTAGGACCCACCCAGAGTCTGTAATGATATCAGTCAGTCTAGGACCCACCCAGAGTCTGTAGTGATATCAGGCAGTCTAGGGCCCAAGCAGACTCTGTAGTGATATCAGCCAATCTAGGACCCACCCAGAGTCTGTAGTGATATAAGCCAGTCTAGGACCCACCCAGAGTCTGTGGTGATATCAGCCAGTCTAGGACCCATCCAGAGTCTGTAGTGATATCAGCCAGTCTAGGACCCACCCAGAGTCTGTAATGATATCAGTCAGTCTAGGACCCACCCAGAGTCTGTAGTGATATCAGCCAGTCTAGGTGGTGTTAACCCTTACCCACCCAGAGTCTGTAGTGATATCAGCCAGTCTATGTGGTGTTAACCCTTACCCACCCAGAGTCTGTAGTGATATCAGCCATTCTCGGACCCACCCAGAGTCTGTAGTGATATCAGCCAGTCTTGGTGGTGTTAATCCTTACCCACCCAGAGTATGTAGTGATATCAGCCAGTCAGTTAGCCTCCACCCAGAGTCTGTAGTGATATTAGCCAGTCAGTTAGCCTCCACCCAGAGTCTATAGTGATATCAGCCAGTCTAGGACCCACCCAGAGTCTGTAGTGATATCAGCCAGTCTAGGACCCACCCAGAGTCTGTAGTGATAACAGCCTGTCAAGGTGGTGTTAACCCTTACCCACCCAGAGACTGTAGTGATATCAGCCAGTCTAGGACCCACCCAGAGTCTGTAGTGATATCAGCCAGTCTAGGTGGTGTTAACCCTTACCGACCCAGAGTCTGTAGTGATATTAGCCAGTCGAGGACCCACCCAGAGTCTGTAGTGATATCAGCCAGTCTAGGACCCACCCAGAGTCTGTAGTGATATCAGCCAGTCTAGGACCCACCCAGAGTCTGTAGTGATATCAGCCAGTCCAGGACCCAAGCAGAGTATGTAGTGATATCAGCCAGTCTAGGACCCACCCAGAGTCTGTGGTGATATCAGCCAGTCTAGGACCCATCCAGAGTCTGTAGTGATATCAGCCAGTCTAGGACCCACCCAGAGTCTGTAGTGATATCAGCCAGTCTAGGACCCACCCAGAGTCTGTAGTGATATCAGCCAGTCTAGGACCCACCCAGAGTCTGTAGTGATATCAGCCAGTCTAGGACCCACCCAGAGTCTGTAGTGATATCAGCCAGTCTAGGACCCAAGCAGAGTATGTAGTGATATCAGCCAGTCTAGGACCCACCCAGAGTCTGTAGTGATATCAGCCAGACTAGGACCCACCCAGAGTCTGTAGTGATATCAGCCAGTCTAGGACCCACTCAGAGTATGTAGTGATATCAGCCAGTCTAGGACCCACCCAGAGTCTGTAGTGATATCAGTCAGTCTAGGACCCACCCAGAGTCTGTAATGATATCAGTCAGTCTAGGACCCACCCAGAGTCTGTAGTGATATCAGGCAGTCTAGGGCCCAAGCAGACTCTGTAGTGATATCAGCCAATCTAGGACCCACCCAGAGTCTGTAGTGATATCAGCCAGTCTAGGACCCACCCAGAGTCTGTGGTGATATCAGCCAGTCTAGGACCCATCCAGAGTCTGTAGTGATATCAGCCAGTCTAGGACCCACCCAGAGTCTGTAGTGATATCAGTCAGTCTAGGACCCACCCAGAGTCTGTAGTGATATCAGCCAGTCTAGGACCCACCCAGAGTCTGTAGTGATATCAGCCAGTCTTGGTGGTGTTAATCCTTACCCACCCAGAGTCTGTAGTGATATTAGCCCGTCAGTTAGCCTCCACCCAGAGTCTATAGTGATATCAGCCGGTCTAGGACCCACCCAGAGTCTGTAGTGATATCAGCCAGTCTACGACCCACCCAGAGTCTGTAGTGATATCATCCAGTCTAGGACCCACCCAGAGTCTGTAGTGATATCAGCCAGTCTAGGACCCACCCAGAGTCTGTAGTGATATCATCCAGTCTAGGACCCACCCAGAGTCTGTAGTAATATCAGCCATTCTAGGACACACACTGAGCCTGTAGTGATATCAGGCAGTCTAGGACCCACCCAGAGTCTGTAGTGATATCAGCCAGTCTAGGACCCACCAGGAGTCTGTAGAGATATCAGCCAGTCTAGGTGGTGTTAACCCTTACCCACCCAGAGTCTGTCGTGATATCAGTCAGTCTAGGACGCAGCCAGAGTCTGTAATGATATCAGTCAGTCTAGGACCCACCCAGAGTCTGTCGTGATATCAGCCAGTCTAGGTGGTGTTAACCCTTACCCACCCAGAGTCTGTAGTGATATCAGCCAGTCTATGTGGTGTTAACCCTTACCCACCCAGAGTCTGTAGTGATATCAGCCATTCACGGACCCACCCAGAGTCTGTAGTGATATCAGCCAGTCTTGGTGGTGTTAATCCTTACCCACCCAGAGTATGTAGTGATATCAGCCAGTCAGTTAGCCTCCACCCAGAGTCTGTAGTGATATTAGCCAGTCAGTTAGCCTCCACCCAGAGTCTATAGTGATATCAGCCAGTCTAGGACCCACCCAGAGTCTGTAGTGATATCAGCCAGTCTAGGACCCACCCAGAGTCTGTAGTGATAACAGCCTGTCAAGGTGGTGTTAACCCTTACCCACCCAGAGACTGTAGTGATATCAGCCAGTCTAGGACCCACCCAGAGTCTGTAGTGATATCAGCCAGTCTAGGTGGTGTTAACCTTACCGACCCAGAGTCTGTAGTGATATTAGCCAGTCGAGGACCCACCCAGAGTCTGTAGTGATATCAGCCAGTCTAGGACCCACCCAGAGTCTGTAGTGATATCAGCCAGTCTAGGACCCACCCAGAGTCTGTAGTGATATCAGCCAGTCTAGGACCCACCCAGAGTCTGTAGTGATATCAGCCAGTCTAGGACCCACCCAGAGTCTGTAGTGATATCAGCCAGTCTAGGACCCACCCAGAGTCTGTAGTGATATCAGCCAGTCTAGGACCCAAGCAGAGTATGTAGTGATATCAGCCAGTCTAGGACCCACCCAGAGTCTGTAGTGATATCAGCCAGACTAGGACCCACCCAGAGTCTGTAGTGATATCAGCCAGTCTAGGACCCACTCAGAGTATGTAGTGATATCAGCCAGTCTAGGACCCACCCAGAGTCTGTAGTGATATCAGTCAGTCTAGGACCCACCCAGAGTCTGTAGTGATATCAGGCAGTCTAGGGCCCAAGCAGACTCTGTAGTGATATCAGCCAATCTAGGACCCACCCAGAGTCTGTAGTGATATCAGCCAGTCTAGGACCCACCCAGAGTCTGGGGTGATATCAGCCAGTCTAGGACCCATCCAGAGTCTGTAGTGATATCAGCCAGTCTAGGACCCACCCAGAGTCTGTAATGATATCAGTCAGTCTAGGACCCACCCAGAGTCTGTAGTGATATCAGCCAGTCTAGGACCCACTCAGAGTATGTAGTGATATCAGCCAGTCTAGGACCCACCCAGAGTCTGTAGTGATATCAGTCAGTCTAGGACCCACCCAGAGTCTGTAATGATATCAGTCAGTCTAGGACCCACCCAGAGTCTGTAGTGATATCAGCCAGTCTAGGACCCACCCAGAGTCTGTGGTGATATCAGCCAGTCTAGGACCCATCCAGAGTCTGTAGTGATATCAGCCAGTCTAGGACCCACCCAGAGTCTGTAGTGATATCAGCCAGTCTAGGACCCACCCAGAGTCTGTAGTGATATCAGCCAGTCTAGGACCCACCCAGAGTCTGTAGTGATATCAGCCAGTCTAGGACCCACCCAGAGTCTGTAGTGATATCAGCCAGTCTAGGACCCACCCAGAGTCTGTAGTGATATCAGCCAGTCTAGGACCCACCCAGAGTCTGTAGTGATATCAGCCAGTCTAGGACCCAAGCAGAGTATGTAGTGATATCAGCCAGTCTAGGACCCACCCAGAGTCTGTAGTGATATCAGCCAGACTAGGACCCACCCAGAGTCTGTAGTGATATCAGCCAGTCTAGGACCCACTCAGAGTATGTAGTGATATCAGCCAGTCTAGGACCCACCCAGAGTCTGTCGTGATATCAGTCAGTCTAGGACCCACCCAGAGTCTGTAATGATATCAGTCAGTCTAGGACCCACTCAGAGTATGTAGTGATATCAGGCAGTCTAGGGCCCAAGCAGACTCTTTAGTGATATCAGCCAATCTAGGACCCACCCAGAGTCTGTAGTGATATCAGCCAGTCTAGGACCCACCCAGAGTCTGTGGTGATATCAGCCAGTCTAGGACCCATCCAGAGTCTGTAGTGATATCAGCCAGTCTAGGACCCACCCAGAGTCTGTAATGATATCAGTCAGTCTAGGACCCACCCAGAGTCTGTAGTGATATCAGCCAGTCTAGGTGGTGTTAACCCTTACCCACCCAGAGTCTGTAGTGATATCAGCCAGTCTATGTGGTGTTAACCCTTACCCACCCAGAGTCTGTAGTGATATCAGCCATTCTCGGACCCACCCAGAGTCTGTAGTGATATCAGCCAGTCTTGGTGGTGTTAATCCTTACCCACCCAGAGTATGTAGTGATATCAGCCAGTCAGTTAGCCTCCACCCAGAGTCTGTAGTGATATTAGCCAGTCAGTTAGCCTCCACCCAGAGTCTATAGTGATATCAGCCAGTCTAGGACCCACCCAGAGTCTGTAGTGATATCAGCCAGTCTAGGACCCACCCAGAGTCTGTAGTGATAACAGCCTGTCAAGGTGGTGTTAACCCTTACCCACCCAGAGACTGTAGTGATATCAGCCAGTCTAGGACCCACCCAGAGTCTGTAGTGATATCAGCCAGTCTAGGTGGTGTTAAACCTTACCGACCCAGAGTCTGTAGTGATATTAGCCAGTCGAGGACCCACCCAGAGTCTGTAGTGATATCAGCCAGTCTAGGACCCACCCAGAGTCTGTAGTGATATCAGCCAGTCTAGGACCCACCCAGAGTCTGTAGTGATATCAGCCAGTCTAGGACCCAAGCAGAGTATGTAGTGATATCAGCCAGTCTAGGACCCACCCAGAGTCTGTAGTGATATCAGCCAGACTAGGACCCACCCAGAGTCTGTAGTGATATCAGCCAGTCTAGGACCCACTCAGAGTATGTAGTGATATCAGCCAGTCTAGGACCCACCCAGAGTCTGTAGTGATATCAGTCAGTCTAGGACCCACCCAGAGTCTGTAATGATATCAGTCAGTCTAGGACCCACACAGAGTCTGTAGTGATATCAGCCAGTCTAGGACCCACCCAGAGTCTGTGGTGATATCAGCCAGTCTAGGACCCATCCAGAGTCTGTAGTGATATCAGCCAGTCTAGGACCCACCCAGAGTCTGTAGTGATATCAGCCAGTCTAGGACCCACCCAGAGTCTGTAGTGATATCAGCCAGTCTAGGACCCACCCAGAGTCTGTAGTGATATCAGCCAGTCTAGGACCCACCCAGAGTCTGTAGTGATATCAGCCAGTCTAGGACCCACCCAGAGTCTGTAGTGATATCAGCCAGTCTAGGACCCACCCAGAGTCTGTAGTGATATCAGCCAGTCTAGGACCCAAGCAGAGTATGTAGTGATATCAGCCAGTCTAGGACCCACCCAGAGTCTGTAGTGATATCAGCCAGACTAGGACCCACCCAGAGTCTGTAGTGATATCAGCCAGTCTAGGACCCACTCAGAGTATGTAGTGATATCAGCCAGTCTAGGACCCACCCAGAGTCTGTAGTGATATCAGTCAGTCTAGGACCCACCCAGAGTCTGTAGTGATATCAGGCAGTCTAGGGCCCAAGCAGACTCTGTAGTGATATCAACCAATCTAGGACCCACCCAGAGTCTGTAGTGATATCAGCCAGTCTAGGACCCACCCAGAGTCTGTGGTGATATCAGCCAGTCTAGGACCCATCCAGAGTCTGTAGTGATATCAGCCAGTCTAGGACCCACCCAGAGTCTGTAATGATATCAGTCAGTCTAGGACCCACCCAGAGTCTGTAGTGATATCATCCAGTCTAGGACCCACCCAGAGTCTGTAGTGATATCAGCCAGTCTAGGACCCACCCAGAGTCTGTATTGATATCAGCCAGTCTAGGACCCACCCAGAGTCTGTAGTGATATCAGCCAGTCTCGGACCCACCCAGAGTCTGTAGTAATATAAGCCAGTCTCGGACCCACCCAGAGTCTGTAGTGATATCAGCCAGTCTAGGACCCACCCAGAGTCTGTAGTGATATCAGCCAGTCTAGGACCCACCCAGAGTCTGTAGTGATATCAGCCAGTCTAGGACCCACCCAGAGTCTGTAGTATATCAGCCAGTCTAGGTGGTGTTAACCCTTACCCACCCAGAGTCTGTAGTGATATCAGCCAGTCTAGGACCCACCCAGAGTCTGTAGTGATATCAGCCAGTCTAGGACCCACCCAGAGTCTGTAGTGATATCAGCCAGTCTAGGACCCACACAGAGTCTGTCGTGATATCAGCTAGTCTAGGACCCAAGCAGAGTATGTAGTGATATCAGCCAGTCTCGGACCCACCCAGAGTCTGTAGTGATATCAGCCAGTCTAGGTGGTGTTAACCCTTACCCACACAGAGTCTGTAGTGATATCAGTCATTCTAGGACCCAAGCAGAGTATGTAGTGATATCAGCCAGTCTCGGACCCACCCAGAGTCTGTAGTGATATCAGCCAGTCTTGGACCCACCCAGAATCTGTAGTGATATCAGCCAGTCTAGGACCCACCCAGAGTCTGTAGTGATATCAGCCAATCTAGGTGGTGTTAACCCTTACCCACACAGAGTCTGTAGTGATATCAGTCATTCTAGGACCCAAGCAGAGTATGTAGTGATATCAGCCAGTCTCAGACCCACCCAGAGTCTGTAGTGATATCAGCCAGTCTTGGACCCACCCAGAGTCTGTAGTGATATCAGCCAGTCTAGGACCCACCCAGAGTCTGTAGTGATATCAGCCAGTCTAGGACCCATGCAGAGTATGTAGTGATATCAGCCAGTCTAGGACCCACCCAGAGTCTGTAGTGATATCAGTCAGTCTAGGACCCACTCAGAGTATGTAGTGATATCAGCCAGTCTAGGACCCACCCAGAGTCTGTAGTGATATCAGTCAGTCTAGGACCCACCCAGAGTCTGTAATGATATCAGCCAGTCTAGGACCCACCCAGAGTCTGTAGTGATATCAGCCAGTCTAGGACCCACCCAGAGTCTGTAGTGATATCAGCCAGTCTAGGACCCACCCAAAGTCTGTAGTGATATCAGTCAGTCTAGGACCCACCCAGAGTCTGTAGTGATATCAGCCAGTCTAGGTGGTGTTAACCCTTACCCACCCAGAGTCTGTAGTGATATCAGTCAGTCTAGGACCCACCCAGAGACTGTAGTGATATCAGCCAGTCTAGGGCCCAAGCAGACTCTGTAGTGATATCAGCCAGTCTAGGACCCACCCAGAGTCTGTAATGATATCAGTCAGTCTAGGACCCACACAGAGTCTGTAGTGATATCAGCCAGTCTAGGACCCACCCAGAGTCTGTGGTGATATCAGCCAGTCTAGGACCCATCCAGAGTCTGTAGTGATATCAGCCAGTCTAGGACCCACCCAGAGTCTGTAGTGATATCAGCCAGTCTAGGACCCACCCAGAGTCTGTAGTGATATCAGCCAGTCTAGGACCCACCCAGAGTCTGTAGTGATATCAGCCAGTCTAGGACCCACCCAGAGTCTGTAGTGATATCAGCCAGTCTAGGACCCACCCAGAGTCTGTAGTGATATCAGCCAGTCTAGGACCCACCCAGAGTCTGTAGTGATATCAGCCAGTCTAGGACCCAAGCAGAGTATGTAGTGATATCAGCCAGTCTAGGACCCACCCAGAGTCTGTAGTGATATCAGCCAGACTAGGACCCACCCAGAGTCTGTAGTGATATCAGCCAGTCTAGGACCCACTCAGAGTATGTAGTGATATCAGCCAGTCTAGGACCCACCCAGAGTCTGTAGTGATATCAGTCAGTCTAGGACCCACCCAGAGTCTGTAATGATATCAGTCAGTCTAGGACCCACCCAGAGTCTGTAGTGATATCAGGCAGTCTAGGGCCCAAGCAGACTCTGTAGTGATATCAACCAATCTAGGACCCACCCAGAGTCTGTAGTGATATCAGCCAGTCTAGGACCCACCCAGAGTCTGTGGTGATATCAGCCAGTCTAGGACCCATCCAGAGTCTGTAGTGATATCAGCCAGTCTAGGACCCACCCAGAGTCTGTAATGATATCAGCCAGTCTAGGACCCACCCAGAGTCTGTAGTGATATCAGCCAGTCTAGGACCCACCCAGAGTCTGTATTGATATCAGCCAGTCTAGGACCCACCCAGAGTCTGTAGTGATATCAGCCAGTCTCGGACCCACCCAGAGTCTGTAGTAATATAAGCCAGTCTCGGACCCACCCAGAGTCTGTAGTGATATCAGCCAGTCTAGGACCCACCCAGAGTCTGTAGTGATATCAGCCAGTCTAGGACCCACCCAGAGTCTGTAGTGATATCAGCCAGTCTAGGACCCACCCAGAGTCTGTAGTATATCAGCCAGTCTAGGTGGTGTTAACCCTTACCCACCCAGAGTCTGTAGTGATATCAGCCAGTCTAGGACCCACCCAGAGTCTGTAGTGATATCAGCCAGTCTAGGACCCACCCAGAGTCTGTAGTGATATCAGCCAGTCTAGGACCCACACAGAGTCTGTCGTGATATCAGCTAGTCTAGGACCCAAGCAGAGTATGTAGTGATATCAGCCAGTCTCGGACCCACCCAGAGTCTGTAGTGATATCAGCCAGTCTAGGTGGTGTTAACCCTTACCCACACAGAGTCTGTAGTGATATCAGTCATTCTAGGACCCAAGCAGAGTATGTAGTGATATCAGCCAGTCTCGGACCCACCCAGAGTCTGTAGTGATATCAGCCAGTCTTGGACCCACCCAGAATCTGTAGTGATATCAGCCAGTCTAGGACCCACCCAGAGTCTGTAGTGATATCAGCCAATCTAGGTGGTGTTAACCCTTACCCACACAGAGTCTGTAGTGATATCAGTCATTCTAGGACCCAAGCAGAGTATGTAGTGATATCAGCCAGTCTCAGACCCACCCAGAGTCTGTAGTGATATCAGCCAGTCTTGGACCCACCCAGAGTCTGTAGTGATATCAGCCAGTCTAGGACCCACCCAGAGTCTGTAGTGATATCAGCCAGTCTAGGACCCATGCAGAGTATGTAGTGATATCAGCCAGTCTAGGACCCACCCAGAGTCTGTAGTGATATCAGTCAGTCTAGGACCCACTCAGAGTATGTAGTGATATCAGCCAGTCTAGGACCCACCCAGAGTCTGTAGTGATATCAGTCAGTCTAGGACCCACCCAGAGTCTGTAATGATATCAGCCAGTCTAGGACCCACCCAGAGTCTGTAGTGATATCAGCCAGTCTAGGACCCACCCAGAGTCTGTAGTGATATCAGCCAGTCTAGGACCCACCCAAAGTCTGTAGTGATATCAGTCAGTCTAGGACCCACCCAGAGTCTGTAGTGATATCAGCCAGTCTAGGTGGTGTTAACCCTTACCCACCCAGAGTCTGTAGTGATATCAGTCAGTCTAGGACCCACCCAGAGTCTGTAGTGATATCAGCCAGTCTAGGACCCACCCAGAGTCTGTAGTGATATCAGCTAGTCTAGGACCCACCCAGAGTCTGTAGTGATATCAGCTAGTCTAGGACCCACCCAGAGTCTGTAGTGATATCAGCCAGACTAGGACCCACCCAGAGTCTGTAGTGATATCAGCCAGTCTAGGACCCACCCAGAGTCTGTAGTGATATCAGCCAGACTAGGACCCACCCAGAGTCTGTAGTGATATCAACCAGACTAGGACCCACCCAGAGTCTGTAGTGATATCAGCCAGTCTAGGTGTGTCTGTGAGGCTCTTTCAGTTCCTTACTCAGCAACCACACACAACTATTCAAATGCTGCAAACAAATGTTTATTTAGCTGTTGTTTGTTTACATGTTTATATTTACAACATGGTTTCACACCCTGACAGACAAGTTAATTTAAAATCAGTGTCAAAAATAAATGTAAAGATTTAAATATTCTAATATTAAAACACATTATACCAGGTCAGGTGGACTCTAGTGAAGTCATTACTGAACCTTTAGCTACAACCTGACAGAGAGAGAAAGGGAGACAGACAGACAGACAGACAGTCAGACAGACAGACAGACAGACAGACAGACAGACAGACAGACAGACAGACAGAGAGAGGTAGGAGAGAGAGACAGAGAGAGACAGAGAGAGAGAGACAGAGATAGACAGATACAGAGAGAGAGAGACAGAGAAAGAGAGAGAGAAAGAGAGAGAGAGAGGAAGGAGAGAGAGACAGAGAGAGGGAGAGAGAGAGAGAGAGACAGAGAGAGAGACAGAGAGAGAGACAGAGGAAGGAGAGAGAGACAGGAAGGAGAGAGAGACAGAGAAAGGAGAGAGAGACAGAGAGAGAGAGAGAGACCGAGAGAGAGAGAGAGAGAGAGAGAGAGAGAGAGAGAGAGAGAGAGAGAGAGAGAGAGAGAGACAGAGAGAGAGACAGAGGAAGGAGAGAGAGACAGAGAGAGAGAGAGAGAGAGAGACAGAGAAAGAGAGACAGAGACAGAGGAGACAGAGGAAGGAGAGAGAGACAGAGGAAGGATAGAGAGACAGAGGAAGGAGATAGACAGACATCATTAATAATGAAATCATTACAAAAAGTAAAGAGATGAATTCACAAAAACATTTTTTTCCCTTGTCTCCATTCTCTAGTCATGGTCTGTGACCTGGCTGCCTGCCCCTGGCTCTACTGCTGCTGATGATGAAGATGATGAAGATGATGAAGATGTTTCAAGTATGCCAGTCTTATTCCAAGGCGAGGCAGACACACACAGCGCTCATAGAGAGGGGACGACCACTGTCAAAGACCTCTAGGGTCGCATCCTAAATGAAAACCTTATTCCCTATATAGTGTACTACGTTTGACTACAGCCCTATAGGGAATAGGGTGCCATTTGGGACAAAATACCCTAGAGTTTCTTCTGGAAACTTTTAATTTTCTAAAGGACATCAATGTCCTGGTTGGTTATTGTCCCGCCTCTTCCTCTCCTCTGATTGGTTAGAGAACTGTCAGTCAAGTTGGTTTATTAATACAGCTCTAGAACCGAATTATCCAGTGTGATCCGGTACGATCCAGTGTGATCCGGTACGATCCAGTGTGATCCGGTATGATCTGGTGTGATCCGGTTTGATCCGGTATGATCTGGTGTGATCCAGTATGATCCAGTACGATCCAGTGTGATCCAGTGTGATCCGGTTTGATCCGGTATGATCTGGTGTGATCCGGTTTGATCCGGTATGATCCAGTACAATCTAGTTTGATCCAGTGTGATCTGTTTTGTCGGTGTGTGACCTGGTGTGAACCAACAACTTGGGAAACAGTCTCCAACAGGTCGTCAAACCCTCAGAATACAGTCGTCAAAATAGATGCTGGTTACTATGACAACAACCGAACAGGTTGCTATGCTCTGATTCAACCAATCACCTACTGTTCATTATAACAAGTTATTAAAATATAATGGCCCCTATCTCTAATGGCTCCTATTTCCTATGTTAAAATATTAGGGGCATTCTAAAAGGAATGAGGGTTTGGGGCCATTAGGGACAGTATAGAGGGAATGAGGGTTTGGGGCTATTAGGGACAGTATAGAGGGAATGAGGGGAGGAATAGGGGGCCATTAGGGACAGTATAGAGGGAATGAGGGTTTGGGGATATTAGGGACAGTATAGAGGGAATGAGGGGAGGAATAGGGGGCCATTAGGGACAGTATAGAGGGAATGAGGGTTTGGGGCCATTAGGGACAGTATAGAGGGAATGAGGGTTTGGGGCCATTAGGGACAGTATAGAGGGAATGAGGGTTTGGGGCCATTAGGGACAGTATAGAGGGAATGAGGGTTTGGGGCCATTAGGGACAGTATAGAGGGAATGAGGGTTTGGGGCCATTAGGGACAGTATAGAGGGAATGAGGGTTTGGGGCCATTAGGGACAGTATAGAGGGAATGAGGGTTTGGGGCCATTAGGGACAGTATAGAGGGAATGAGGGTTTGGGGCCATTAGGGACAGTATAGAGGGAATGAGGGTTTGGGGCCATTAGGGACAGTATAGAGGGAATGAGGGGAGGAATAGGGGGCCATTAGGGACAGTGTAGAAGGAATGAGGGTTTGGGGCCATTAGGGACAGTGTAGAGGGAATGAGGGTTTGTGGACATTAGGGACAGTATAGAGGGAATGAGGGAAGCAGACAGACAGAGAGACAGATATTATATCTAATTATACTGTATATCTTACCAACATAACATCTGGTATCGTTCAAACCCTGTTAGGATGTACTGTACACTGCAGTTTAACTGATTGATGAGTGAAATAAAATAAATAAAATATAATCTGATTAAAGAATGGCTTAGCGTGTTGTTGTTATACATAATAAATACATGTTTAACCACAGTCGCTTGGTGAGCAGCGATTCTCCTTCAAAAACTCCTTCAAAAACACATAGTTTAACATAGTTGGTGTTGTTCAGAGACCCTCTTCTTCATCCTTCCATTCCAGAGATGAGACGAGAGAGGAGAGGAGGAGAGGAGGGAGGGGGGGAGAGAGGGGAGGAGAGGAAGAAGGGGAGACAGAGAGGAAGAAAGAGAGGAGGGAGAGAGGGGAGGAGAGGAGAGAGGGGGAGAGAGAGTGGAGGAGAGGAGAGAGAGAGAGGGGGAGAGAGAGAAGAGGAGAGGAGAGAGGGGGAGAGAGAGAGAGAGAGAGAGGAGAGGAGAGAGAGACAGAGAGAAAGAGAGGAGGAGAGCAGAGAGGGGAGGAGAGGAAGGAGGGGAGACAGAGAGGAAAAAAGAGAGGAGGAGAGGAGAGAGAGGGAGAGAGAGAGAGAGATAGAGAAAAAGAGAGGAGAGGAGAGAGGGGGAGAGAGAGAGGAGAGGAGAGAGGAGAGGAGAGAGGGGAGGAGAGGAGAGAGGGGGAGAGAGGGGAGGAGAGGAAGGAGGGGAGACAGAGAGGAAGAAAGAGAGGAGGGAGAGAGGGGAGAGGGGAGAGAGAGAGAGAGGAGAGGAGAGAGAGAGAGGGGGAGAGGAGAGAGGGGAGAGAGAGAGAGAGGAGAGAGGGGAGAGAAAGAGAGAGGAGAGGAGAGAGAGAGAGGGGAGGAGAGGAGAGAGGGGGAGAGAGAGAGAGAGAGAGGAGGAGAGGAGAGAGAGAGAGAGGAAGAAAGAGAGGAGGGGGAGAGGGAGGGGACTTTTGGACATTCCAGCTCCTTGGTGATTGTTGTTGTTGTTTTGTAAGCATTGGTTGTAAACCCTCCTCCCTCCCCACGAAACGAACCACACACAAACACACACACACGCACACATCTCATCCCTGTCTTTCTGCAGTCTCCCAGAACGAGGAGTGTTCTGTTCTCCCTTAAACCCTAAATCTCTACAGTAGAATCAGCTTCCTCTCTGACCTCTGACCCCAGAACAGAGTCTCCGCCCCCTTTACTTCTGCTTCTTGTCGTTCTTCACCGGCGCTCCGTTACGTTTGTGCTTCCCATTAGCGACCGCTCCGTTGCTATGGCAATGTCCGTTTGCCTTGTCGTTGCCGTCACCGTGGGTCACCTCTCCCCCCCGCTCCTGAACCTTAACCTTTGACCTTAGTAGCGCTGCTATCCGGTAAAACAGGTAGCCAATCAGGGCCAGCCCCGCCCCTACGACCAGCACAACGTCCAATAGGAAGTACTGGTAGGTGGGGACAGTGTAGACAGAGGATCGTAAGTGGTTGGCGCCATGGTGACGGAGGATGTAGTTTATCCAATAGACAGCTCTTGTCACCGGGTGACCTGGTTGGTCCTTATGGATGGAAGAGAGCACCTGGGCACGCTGACGATACCTAGAACACACACACACACACACACACACACACACACACACACACACACACACACACACACACACACACACACACACACACACACATACACACACACACAGTTAAAAACAGAGGGTGTGTGTGTTGATGTAAATTGCATTCAGTGCAGTGAGTGTGTTGCAGTACCACACTGACACACCAGACGACAGTAGTGAGTCAGAACTGAGCTGAGTGTGGTGCAGTAGTGAGCCAGAACTGAACTGAGTGTCTCAGTACCACACTGAGACACCAGATGGCAGTAGTGACCACACTTAGACACCAGATAGCAGTAGTGACACCAGAACTGAACTGAGTGTGGTGCAGTACCACACTGAGACACCAGATGTCAGTAGTGAGCCAGAACTGAACTGAGTGTGATGCAGTACCACACTGAGACACCAGATGGCAGTAGTGAGCTTCTACAGTGTGTGTGTGTGTGTGTGTGTGTGTGTTCATGTACTTGTTATTGTTGATAACAGTGGCCAGTGCCTGGTACAGCTCCTCCTCTGTCATACTCTTCCAGTGAACCATGATGCCCATCCCCTTAGCCTCCACCCGGGTCATAGTGTCGTAGTGGTCCCCAAACAGAGGTAGGCCCACGACAGGCACACCGTGGTACATCGCTTCATAGATACTGTTCAGACCACCGTGGGACAGGAACGCTACTGTTCTGGCATGGCCTGGAGAGACATGAAGGACAGAGTAGAGACAAGGATGAGAGAAAGGGAGGAGAGAGAGGGAGGGGAGAGAGAGAGAGAGAAAGAGAGAGAGAGAGAGAGGGAGGAGAAAGAGAGAAGGATGAGAGAGGGGGAGAGAGAAGAGACAAGGATGAGAGAAAGGGAGGAGAGAGAGGGAGGGAGAGAGAGAGAGAGAAAGAGAGAAGGATGGGAGAGAGGGAGGAGAAAGAGAGAAGGATGAGAGAGAAGGATGAGAGAGAGCGAGAGAGAAAGGGAGGAGAGAGAAGAGACAAGGATGAGAGAGAGAGAGACAAGGATGAGAGAGGGGGAGAGAGAGGGAGGGGAGAGAGAGAGAGAGAGAAAGAGAGAAGGATGAGAGAGAGGGAGGAGAAAGAGAGAAGGATGAGAGAGAAGGATGAGAGAGAGCGAGAGAGAGAGAAAGGGAGGAGAGAGAAGAGACAAGGATGAGAGAGAGAGAGACAAGGATGAGAGAGGGGGGAGAGAGAAGAGACAAGGATGAGAGGGAGAGAGGGAGGAGAGAGAGAGAGAGGGAGGAGAGAGAGAGAGGAGAGAGAGAGAGAGAGAGAAGGATGAGAGAGAGGGAGAGAGAAAGGGAGGAGAGAGAAGAGACAAGGATGAGAGAGAGAGAGACAAGGATGAGAGAGAGAGAGAGACAAGGATGAGAGAGGGGGGAGAGAGAAGAGACAAGGATGAGAGAGAGATAGGGAGAGAGAGAGAGAGAGAGGAGAGACAAGGATGAGAGAGAGGGAGGAGAAAGAGAGAGGAGAGAGAAGGATGAGAGAGAGGGAGAGAGAGAGGGAGAGAGAAAGGGAGGAGAGAGAAGAGACAAGGATGAGAGAGAGAGAGACAAGGATGAGAGAGAGAGAAACAAGGATGAGAGAGGGGGAGAGAGAAGAGACAAGGATGAGAGAGAGAGGAGAGATAAGAGACAAGGATGACAGAGAGAGAGAGAGAGAGAGACGAGGATGAGAGAGAGAGAGGAGAGAGAGGGAGGAGAGAGAAAGATACAGGAAGGAGAGAGAAGAGACAAGAATGAAAGAGAGAGAGAGAGCGAGAGGATGAGAGAGAGAGAGAGAGAGAGAGAGAGAGAGAGAGAGAGAGAGAGAGAGAAAGAGAGAAAGAGAGAGAGGTAGGAGAGAGGGAGGAGAGAAAGAGACAAGGATGAGAGAGAGGGAGTAGAGAGATATAGAGAGGAGAGAGGGAGAACGGAGAGAGGGAGAAGAGAGGAGAGACTAGGGAGAAAGGAGAGAGGGAGGAGAGAGAGGAAAGAGAGAGACAAGGATGAGAGAGACAGAGTAGAGAGATGTGGAGAGGGAGAAAGGAGAGAGGACAGATGGAGGAGAGAGGGAGGAGGGGTTAGGGTGTGTGTTGTTGGTCGGGAACTAAACATGCCTGTGTTGCAGACTATTGTTCCAGCTAGAGGGAGAAAAGTGTTCTCCTAAAGGACCTTGGTCCTAACAGTGTTGTCCTATAGGACCCTGGTCCTAACAGTGTTGTCCTATAGGACCCTGGTCCTAACAGTGCTGTCCTAGAGGGCCCTGGTCCTAATGGTGTTGTCCTAAAGGACCCTGGTCCTAACAGTGTTGCCCTATAGGACCCTGGTCCTAACAGTGTTGTCCTAAAGGACCCTGGTCCTAACAGTGTTGTCCTATAGGACCCTGGTCCTAACAGTGTTGTCCTATAGGACCCTGGTCCTAACAGTGCTGTCCTAGAGGGCCCTGGTCCTAACAGTGTTGTACTACAGGACCCTGGTCCTAACAGTGTTGTCCTATAGGACCCTGGTCCTAACAGTGTTGTCTTATAGGACCCTGGTCCTAACAGTGTTGCCCTATAGGACCCTGGTACTAACAGTGTTATCCTAGAGGACTCTGGTCCTAACAGTGTTGTCCTATAGGACCCTGGTACTAACAGTGTTGTCCTATAGGACCCTGGTACTAACAGTGTTGTCTTATAGGACCCTGGTCCTAACAGTGTTGTCTTATTGGACCCTGGTCCTAACAGTGTTGTCCTATAGGACCCTGGTCCTAACAGTGTTGTCTTATTGGACCCTGGTCCTAACAGTGTTGTCCTATAGGACCCTGGTCCTAACAGTGTTGTCCTATAGGACCCTGGTCCTACCAGTGTTGTCTTATAGGGCCCTGGTCCTAATGGTGTTGTCCTAAAGGACCCTGGTCCTAACAGTGTTGTCCTATAGGACCCTGGTCCTAACAGTGTTGTGATATGGACCCTGGCCCTAATGGTGTTGTCCTATAGGACCCTGGTCCTAACAGTGTTGTCTTATAGGGCCCTGGACCTAACAGTGTTGTCCTATAGGACCCTGGTCCTAACAGTGTTGTGATATGGACCCTGGTCCTAATGGTGTTGTCCTATAGGACCCTGGTCCTAACAGTGTTGTCTTATAGGGCCCTGGACCTAACAGTGTTGTCCTATAGGACCCTGGTCCTAACAGTGTTGTCCTATAGGACCCTGGTCCTAACAGTGCTGTCCTATAGGACCCTGGTGCTGACAGTGTTGTCCTAAAGGACCCTGGTCCTAACAGTGTTGTCTTATTGGACCCTGGTCCTAACAGTGTTGTCCTATAGGACCCTGGTCCTAACAGTGTTGTCTTATTGGACCCTGGTCCTAACAGTGTTGTCTTATTGGACCCTGGTCCTAACAGTGTTGTCCTAGAGGACCCTGGTCCTAACAGTATTGTGATATGGACCCTGGTCCTAACAGTGTTGTCCTAGAGGGCCCTGGTCCTAACAGTGTTGTCCTAGAGGGCCCTGGTCCTAACAGTGTTGTCTTATAGGGCCCTGGTCCTAACAGTGTTGTCCTATAGGACCCTGGTCCTAACAGTGTTGTCCTAGAGGGCCCTGGTCCTAACAGTGTTGTCCTATAGGACCCTGGTCCTGACAGTGTTGTCCTAGAGGACCCTGGTCCTAACAGTGTTGTCCTAGAGGACCCTGGTCCTAACAGTGTTGTCCTATAGGACCCTGGTCCTAACAGTGTTGTCCTATAGGACCCTGGTCCTAACAGTGTTGTCCTAGAGGGCCCTGGTCCTAACAGTGTTGTCCTATAGGACCCTGGTCCTGACAGTGTTGTCCTAGAGGACCCTGGTCCTAACAGTGTTGTCCTATAGGACCCTGGTCCTAACAGTGTTGTCCTATAGGACCCTGGTCCTAACAGTGTTGTCCTATAGGACCCTGGTCCTAACAGTGTTGTCTTATTGGACCCTGGTCCTAACAGTGTTGTCTTATTGGACCCTGGTCCTAACAGTGTTGTCTTATTGGACCCTGGTCCTAACAGTGTTGTCTTATTGGACCCTGGTCCTAACAGTGTTGTCCTATAGGACCCTGGTCCTAACAGTGTTGTCCTATAGGGCCCTGGTCCTAACAGTGTTGTCCTAGAGGACCCTGGTCCTAACAGTGTTGTCCTATAGGACCCTGGTCCTAACAGTGTTGTCCTATAGGGCCCTGGTCCTAACAGTGTTGTCCTATAGGACCCTGGTCCTAACAGTGTTGTGATATGGACCCTGGTCCTAACAGTGTTGTCCTATAGGACCCTGGTCCTAACAGTGTTGTCCTATAGGGCCCTGGTCCTAACAGTGTTGTCCTATAGGACCCTGGTCCTAACAGTGTTGTGATATGGACCCTGGTCCTAACAGTGTTGTGATATGGACCCTGGTCCTAACAGTGTTGTCTTATTGGACCCTGGTCCTAACAGTGTTGTCCTATAGGACCCTGGTCCTAACAGTGTTGTCCTATAGGGCCCTGGTCCTAACAGTGTTGTCCTATAGGACACTGGTCCTAACAGTGTTGTGATATGGACCCTGGTCCTAACAGTGTTGTGATATGGACCCTGGTCCTAACAGTGTTGTCTTATTGGACCCTGGTCCTAACAGTGTTGTCCTAGAGGACCCTGGTCCTAACAGTGTTGTCCTATTGGACCCTGGTCCTAACAGTGTTGTCTTATTGGACCCTGGTCCTAACAGTGTTGTCCTATTGGACCCTGGTCCTAACAGTGTTGTCCTAAAGGACCCTGGTCCTAACAGTGTTGTCTTATTGGACCCTGGTCCTAACAGTGTTGTCCTAAAGGACCCTGGTCCTAACAGTGTTGTCTTATTGGACCCTGGTCCTAACAGTGTTGTCCTATAGGACCCTGGTCCTAACAGTGTTGTCTTATTGGACCCTGGTCCTAACAGTGTTGTCCTATAGGACCCTGGTCCTAACAGTGTTGTGATATGGACCCTGGTCCTAACAGTGTTGTCCTAGAGGACCCTGGTCCTAACAGTGTTGTCCTAGAGGACCCTGGTCCTAACAGTGTTGTCTTATTGGACCCTGGTCCTAACAGTGTTGTCCTATAGGACCCTGGTCCTAACAGTGTTGTGATATGGACCCTGGTCCTAACAGTGTTGTCCTATAGGACCCTGGTCCTAACAGTGTTGTCCTAGAGGACCCTGGTCCTAACAGTGTTGTCTTATTGGACCCTGGTCCTAACAGTGTTGTCTTATTGGACCCTGGTCCTAACAGTGTTGTCCTATAGGACCCTGGTCCTAACAGTGTTGTCCTAGAGGACCCTGGTCCTAACAGTGTTGTCTTATTGGACCCTGGTCCTAACAGTGTTGTCTTATTGGACCCTGGTCCTACCAGTGTTGTCTTATTGGACCCTGGTCCTAACAGTGTTGTCTTATTGGACCCTGGTCCTAACAGTGTTGTCTTATTGGACCCTGGTCCTAACAGTGTTGTCCTAGAGGACCCTGGTCCTACCAGTGTTGTCCTATTGGACCCTGGTCCTAACAGTGTTGTCCTATAGGACCCTGGTCCTAACAGTGTTGTCTTATTGGACCCTGGTCCTAACAGTGTTGTCTTATTGGACCCTGGTCCTAACAGTGTTGTCCTATTGGACCCTGGTCCTAACAGTGTTGTCCTAAAGGACCCTGGTCCTAACAGTGTTGTCTTATTGGACCCTGGTCCTAACAGTGTTGTCCTAAAGGACCCTGGTCCTAACAGTGTTGTCTTATTGGACCCTGGTCCTAACAGTGTTGTCCTATAGGACCCTGGTCCTAACAGTGTTGTCTTATTGGACCCTGGTCCTAACAGTGTTGTCCTATAGGACCCTGGTCCTAACAGTGTTGTGATATGGACCCTGGTCCTAACAGTGTTGTCCTAGAGGACCCTGGTCCTAACAGTGTTGTCCTAGAGGACCCTGGTCCTAACAGTGTTGTCTTATTGGACCCTGGTCCTAACAGTGTTGTCCTATAGGACCCTGGTCCTAACAGTGTTGTGATATGGACCCTGGTCCTAACAGTGTTGTCCTATAGGACCCTGGTCCTAACAGTGTTGTCCTAGAGGACCCTGGTCCTAACAGTGTTGTCTTATTGGACCCTGGTCCTAACAGTGTTGTCTTATTGGACCCTGGTCCTAACAGTGTTGTCCTATAGGACCCTGGTCCTAACAGTGTTGTCCTAGAGGACCCTGGTCCTAACAGTGTTGTCTTATTGGACCCTGGTCCTAACAGTGTTGTCTTATTGGACCCTGGTCCTACCAGTGTTGTCTTATTGGACCCTGGTCCTAACAGTGTTGTCTTATTGGACCCTGGTCCTAACAGTGTTGTCTTATTGGACCCTGGTCCTAACAGTGTTGTCCTAGAGGACCCTGGTCCTACCAGTGTTGTCCTATTGGACCCTGGTCCTAACAGTGTTGTCCTATAGGACCCTGGTCCTAACAGTGTTGTCTTATTGGACCCTGGTCCTAACAGTGTTGTCTTATTGGACCCTGGTCCTAACAGTGTTGTCTTATTGGACCCTGGTCCTACCAGTGTTGTCTTATTGGACCCTGGTCCTAACAGTGTTGTCTTATTGGACCCTGGTCCTAACAGTGTTGTCTTATTGGACCCTGGTCCTAACAGTGTTGTCCTAGAGGACCCTGGTCCTACCAGTGTTGTCCTATTGGACCCTGGTCCTAACAGTGTTGTCCTATAGGACCCTGGTCCTAACAGTGTTGTCCTATAGGACCCTGGTCCTAACAGTGTTGTCCTATTGGACCCTGGTCCTAACAGTGTTGTCCTAGAGGACCCTGGTCTATAGTACCGTGTGGTAATAAGGTGTGACTGAGAGGAGCTACTTAGCAGCTATACCACACAGCCCTCAGAGATACAGGTCAGCAACACACCCAGAGAGAAAGAGTGTGTGTGTGTGTGTGAGAGTGCGGGTGTGTGTGAATCATTGACTGTTAATGATATAATGAGTTATGTATTTCACAGCTCAAGGTCATTCTCCTCTCCTCTCCTCTCCTCCTCACCCTCCTCTCCTCTCCTCCTCACCCTCCTCTCCTCTCCTCCTCACCCTCCTCTCCTCACCGCCTCTCCTCTCCTCTCCTCCTCTCCTCTCCTCTCCTCCTCACCCTCCTCTCCTCTCCTCCTCACCCTTCTCTCCTCTCCTCTCCTCTCCTCTCCCCTCCTCACCCTCCTCTACTCTCCCCTCCTCACCCTCCTCTCCTCTCCTCTCCTCACCCTCCTCTACTCTCCTCACCCTCCTCTCCTCTCCTCATCACCCCTCCTCTCCTCACCCCTCCTTACCCCTCCTCTCCCCTCCTCACCTCACCCCTCCTCACCCCTCCTCACCCCTCCTCTACTCTCCTCACCCTCCTCATCACCCCCTCCTCTCCTCACCCCTCCTCACCCCTCCTCTCCCATCCTCACCTCACCCCTTCTCACCCCTCCTCACCATTCCTCTCCTCTCCTCACCCCTCCTCTCCCCAACAGACAGAGAGGGAGAAGGGAGGGAAGGAAGACAGAGTACATGAAGTAGAGAAGTGGTTCTTACCCAACAGGTCGTTTTGAGGCATCCAATCCACCAACTTGGTATTGTTGCCTAGGTTACTGGGCGGAACCCCCGAGAACCTACAGTCAGACAGGGGAAGACAGAAAGGCAGGTAAGACAGAGAGGTAGATGGTTAGAGTGATGCCATGCGGTCTGATCTCTTACCCTACTGCTGGTTTCACTGTTCTACCTGATAACACAACTGGTGTCCCAGGTCTAAACCAGGCCCTGATTAGAGTGGAATCACACTCCTGGTGTCCCAGGTCTAAACCAGGCCCTGATTAGAGGGGAATCACCCTCCTGGTGTCCCAGGTCTAAACCAGGCCCTGATTAGAGGGGAATCACCCTCCTGGTGTCCCAGGTCTATATCAGGCCCTGATTAGAGGGGAATCACCCACCTGGTGTCCCAGGTCTATATCAGGCCCTGATTAGAGGGGAATCGCCCACCTGGTGTCCCAGGTCTAAACCAGGCCCTGATTAGAGGGGAAGAATGACTGGTGTTCCAGGTCTAAATCAGGCCCTGATTAGAGGGGAATCACCCACCTGGTGTCCCAGGTCTATATCAGGCCCTGATTAGAGGGGAATCACCCACCTGGTGTCCCAGGTCTATATCAGGCCCTGATTAGAGGGGAATCACACACCTGGTGTCCCAGGTCTATATCAGGCCCTGATTAGAGGGGAATCACCCACCTGGTGTCCCAGGTCTATATCAGGCCCTGATTAGAGGGGAATCGCCCACCTGGTGTCCCAGGTCTAAACCAGGCCCTGATTAGAGGGGAAGAATGACTGGTGTTCCAGGTCTAAATCAGGCCCTGATTAGAGGGGAATCACCCACCTGGTGTCCCAGGTCTAAACCAGGCCCTGATTAGAGGGAAGAATAACTGCTGACCAAGGTCTAAATCAGGCCCTGATTAGAGGGGAATCACCCTCCTGGTGTCCCAGGTCTAAATCAGGCCCTGATTAGAGGAGAATCACCCTCCTGGTGTTCCAGGTCTAAATCAGGCCCTGATTAGAGGGGAATCACCCTCCTGGTGTTCCAGGTCTAAATCAGGCCCTGATTAGCGGTGGACAATGACTGGTGACCCAGGTCTAACTCAGGCCCTGATTAGATGGGAAGAATGACTGGTGTCCCAGGTCTAAATCAGGCCCTGATTAGAGGGGAAGAATGAACATACAGTAGTGGAACTTCCAGGTCCAGATTTGAATTGAATTGGGGTGTAATACAGAGAAGTACAATCAAGAACCCTTTCCACATTCTAGAATTGAATGGCAGTTGGAAAGAACAGACTCTAGCACCCAGCGGTGTTCTAGAACCCAGTGTGTGGGTGAAGCTGCAAAGGTATCTGAACGAAATGACTACCGCCCCGTAGCACTCACTTCTGTCATCATGAAGTGCTTTGAGAGACTCGTCAAGGATCATATCACCTCCACTTTACCTGACACCCTTGACCCACTTCAGTTTGCTTACCGCCCCAATAGGTCCACAGACGATGCAATCGCAACCACACTGCCCTAACCCATCTGGACAAGAGGAATACCTATGTAATAATGCTGTTCATTGACTATAGCTTAGCATTCAACACCTTAGTGCCCTCCCTCATTAAGCTGGAGGCCCTGGGTCTCAACCCCGCCATGTGCATCTGGGTTCTGGACTTTCTGATTGGCCGCCCCCCAGGTGGTGAGGGTAGGTAACAAAATCTCCACCCCACCGATCCTCAACACTAGGGCCCCACAAGGGTGCATTCTCAGACCCCTCCTGTACTCCCTGTTAACCATGACTGCGTGACCATGCACGCCTCCAACTCAATCATCAAGTTTGCAGACGACACTACAGTGGTAGGCTTGATCACCAACAACGACGAGACGGCCTACAGGGAGGAGGTGAGGGCCCTCGGAGTGTGGTGTCAGGAAATCAACCTCTCACTCAACGTCAACAAAACAAAGGAGATGATCGTGGACTTCAGGGAACAGCAGAGGGAGCACCCCCCTATCCACATCGATGGGACAGCAGTGGAGAAGGTGGTAAGTTTTAAGATCCTCGGGGTACACTTCACAGACAAACTGAAATGGTCCACCCACACAGACAGGGTGGTGAAGAAGGCGCAACAGCCTCAGGAGGCTGAAGAAAATTTGGCTTGTCACCTAAAACCCTCACAAACTTTTACAGATGCACAATTGACAGCATTCTGTCGGGCTGTATCACCGCCTGGTATGGAAACTGCACCGTCCACAACCACAGGGCTCTCCAGAGGGTGGTGCGGTCTGCACAACGCATCACCAGGGGCAAACTACCTGCCCTCCAGGACACCTACACCACCCGATGTAACAGTAAGGCCAGTCAAGGACATCAAAACCGAGCCACTGCTTGTTCACCCCGCTATCATCAAGGGACATCACGCTGGGACCGAGAGACTGAGAGCCTGTTAAACAGCCATCACTAACGCTGGCTGCTGCCAACATACTGACTCAATCTCTCTGTTAAACAACCACCACTGACACATGCCAACATACTGACTCAATCTCTCTGTTAAACAACCACCACTGACACAGAGAGGCTGCTGCCAACATACTGACTCAATCTCTCTGTTAAACAACCACCACTGACACAGAGAGGCTGCTGCCAACATACTGCAATCTCTCTGTTAAACAACCACCACTGACACGCTGTTAAACAACCACCACTGACACAGAGTGGCTGCTGCCAACACACTGGTTAAACAACCACCACTGACACAGAGAGGCTGCTACCAACATACTGACTCAATCTCTCTGTTAAACAACCACCACTGACACTGCTGCCAACATACTTCAATCTCTCTGTTAAACAACCACCAAACATACTGACTCAATCTCTGTTAAACAACCACCACTGACACACTCAACTGTTAAACAACATACTGACTCAATCTCTCTGTTAAACAACCACCACTGTGGCTGACTCAATCTCTCTGTTAAACAACCACCACTGACACAGAGAGGCTGCTACCAACATACTGACTCAATCTCTCTGTTAAACAACCACCACTGACACAGAGACTGCCAACATACTGACTCAATCTCTCTGTTAAACAACCACCACTGACACAGAGAGGCTGCTGCCAACATACTGACTCAATCTCTCTGTTAAACAACCACCACTAAGAGAGGCTGCTGCCAACATACTGACTCAACTGTTAAACAACCACCACTGACACAGAGAGGCTGCTCAATCCAACATACTGACTCAATCTCTCTGTTAAACAACCACCACTGACACAGAGAGCCAACATACTGACTCAATCTCTCTGTTAAACAACCACCACTGACACAGAGAGGCTGCTACCAACATACTGACTCAATCTCTCTGTTAAACAACCACCACTGACACAGAGAGCCAACATACTGACTCAATCTCTCTGTTAAACAACCACCACTGACACAGAGAGGCTGCTACCAACATACTGACTCAATCTCTCTGTTAAACAACCACCACTGACACAGAGAGGCTGCTACCAACATACTGACTCAATCTCTCTGTTAAACAACCACCACTGACACAGCTACCAACATACTGACTCAATCTCTCTGTTAAACAACCACCACTGCTAGGCTGCTACCAACATACTGACTCAATCTCTCTGTTAAACAACCACCACTGACACAGAGAGGCTGCTGCCAACATACTGACTCAATCTCTCTGTTAAACAACCACCACTGACACAGAGAGGCTGCTGCCAACATACTGACTCAATCTCTCTGTTAAACAACCACCACTGACACAGAGAGGCTGCTGCCAACATACTGACTCAATCTCTCTGTTAAACAACCACCACTGATACAGAGAGGCTGCTACCAACACATACTGACTTGAAATCATTGGCCACCTTAATAAATGGAACATTAGTCACTTTAATAATGTTTACATATCTTGTATTACTCATCATATGTATATACTGTATTTTATACCATCTACTGCATCTTGCCTATGCTGCTCGGCCATCTTTCATCATATTCATTCCTTTACACTTGTGTGTATAAAGTAGTTGTTGTGAAATTGATAGATTACTTGTTAGATATTACTGCACTGTCGGGAACTAGAAGCACAAACATTTCACTTCACTCGCAATAACATCTGCTAACCATGTGACCAATAACATCTGCTAACCATGTGACCAATAACATTTGCTAACCATGTGACCAATAACATCTGCTAACCATGTGACCAATAACATTTGCTAACCATGTGACCAATAACATCTGCTAACCATGTGACCATTAACATATGCTAACCATGTGACCAATAACATCTGCAAACCATGTGACCAATAACATCTGCTAACCATGTGACCAATAACATCTGCTAACCATGTGACCATTAACATCTGCTAACCATGTGACCAATAACATCTGCTAACCATGTGACCAATAACATCAGCTAACCATGTGACCAATAACATCTGCTAACCATGTGACCAATAACATCTGCTAACCATGTGACCGTTAACATCTGCTAACCATGTGACCAATAACATCTGCAAACCATGTGACCATTAACATCTGCTAACCATGTATACGTGACCAATAACATCTGCTAACCATGTGACCAATAACATCAGCTAACCATGTGACCAATAACATCTGCTAACCATGTGACCAATAACATCTGCTAACCATGTGACCGTTAACATCTGCTAACCATGTGACCAATAACATCTGCAAACCATGTGACCAATAACATCTGCTAACCATGTGACCAATAACATCTGCTAACCATGTATACGTGACCAATAACATCTGCTAACCATGTGACCAATAACATCTGCTAACCATGTGGCCAATAACATCTGCTAACCATGTGACCAATAACATCTGCTAACCATGTGACCAATAACATATGCTAACCATGTGACCAATAACATCTGCTAACCATGTGACCATTAACATCTGCTAACCATGTGACCATTAACATCTGCTAACCATGTGACCATTAACATCTGCTAACCATGTGACCAATAACATCTGCTAACCATGTGACCAATAACATCAGCTAACCATGTGACCAATAACATCTGCTAACCATGTGACCAATAACATCTGCTTACCATGTGACCAATAACATCTGCTAACCATGTGACCAATAACATCTGCTAACCATGTGACCAATAACATCTGCTAACCGTGTGACCAATAACATCTGCTAACCATGTGACCATTAACATCTGCTAACCATGTGACCAATAACATCTGCTAACCCTAGGGGGTAATAGTATCTGATTCTAGATCTGTAGCTAGGGGGTAATAGTATCTGATTCTAGATCTGTAGCTAGGGGGTAATAGTATCTGATCCTAGATCTGTAGCTAGGGGGTAATAGTATCTGATCCTAGATCTGTAGCTAGGGGGTAATAGTATCTGATCCTAGATCTGTAGCTAGGGGGTAATAGTATCTGATCCTAGATCTGTAGCTAGGGGGTAATAGTATCTGATCCTAGATCTGTACCTAGGGGGTAATAGTATCTGATCCTAGATCTGTAGCTAGGGGGTAATAGTATCTGATCCTAGATCTGTAGCTAGGGGGTAATAGTATCTGATCCTAGATCTGTAGCTAGGGGGTAATAGTATCTGATCCTAGATCTGTAGCTAGGGGGTAATAGTATCTGATCCTAGATCTGTAGCTAGGGGGTAATAGTATCTGATCCTAGATCTGTAGCTAGGGGGTAATAGTATCTGATCCTAGATCTGTAGCTAGGGGTAATAGTATCTGATCCTAGATCTGTAGCTAGGGGGTAATAGTATCTGATCCTAGATCTGTAGCTAGGGGGTAATAGTATCTGATTCTAGATCTGTAGCTAGGGGGTAATAGTATCTGATCCTAGATCTGTAGCTAGGGGGTAATAGTATCTGATCCTAGATCTGTAGCTAGGGGGTAATAGTATCTGATCCTAGATCTGTAGCTAGGGGGTAATAGTATCTGATCCTAGATCTGTAGCTAGGGGGTAATAGTATCTGATCCTAGATCTGTAGCTAGGGGTAATAGTATCTGATCCTAGATCTGTAGCTAGGGGGTAATAGTATCTGATCCTAGATCTGTAGCTAGGGGGTAATAGTATCTGATCCTAGATCCTAGATCTCCTAGATCTGTAGCTAGGGGGTAATAGTATCTGATTCTAGATCTGTAGCTAGGGGGTAATAGTATCTGATCCTAGATCTGTAGCTAGGGGTAATAGTATCTGATCCTAGATCTGTAGCTAGGGGTAATAGTATCTGATCCTAGATCTGTAGCTAGGGGGTAATAGTATCTGATTCTAGATCTGTAGCTAGGGGGTAATAGTATCTGATCCTAGATCTGTAGCTAGGGGGTAATAGTATCTGATCCTAGATCTGTAGCTAGGGGTAATAGTATCTGATCCTAGATCTGTAGCTAGGGGGTAATAGTATCTGATCCTAGATCTGTAGCTAGGGGGTAATAGTATCTGATCCTAGATCTGTAGCTAGGGGGTAATAGTATCTGATTCTAGATCTGTAGCTAGGGGGTAATAGTATCTGATTCTAGATCTGTAGCTAGGGGGTAATAGTATCTGATCCTAGATCTGTAGCTAGGGGGTAATAGTATCTGATTCTAGATCTGTAGCTAGGGGGTAATAGTATCTGATTCTAGATCTGTAGCTAGGGGGTAATAGTATCTGATTCTAGATCTGTAGCTAGGGCGTAATAGTATCTGAAAGTACTTCCTGGAGAGGGTAAGAGTCTTTGCTACATGACTAAATGGTGTCAGTGTTTCTGACCTAAGAGCTGAGAGATACTCTGAGAAACTCCTCTGTCACTGCAGACACACTGGGACATTTGCATGCATTCATTATCTCCCTCTCTCTCCCTCTTCCTCCTCCTCCCCCTCCTCTCCCTCCCCCTCCCTCTCCCACACTCCTTCTTCCCCCCTCAGCCCACAACAAACCCACAATTCACCAGGCAACCAATCAATGATACAATTCATGTTCCTCCCTCCCTCTCTCTCTCTCTCTCTCTCTCTCTGTCTCTCTCCCTCCCTCCCTCCCTCCCTCCCTCCCTCCCTCCCTCCCTCCCTCCCTCCCTCCCTCCCTCCCTCCTCTCTCTCTCTCTCTCTCAGTTTCTCTCTCTGTCTCCCTCCCTCCCTCCCTCCCTCCCTCCCTCCCTCCCTCCCTCCCTCCCTCCCTCCCTCCCTCCCTCCCTCCCTCTCCCTCTCTCTCTCTCTCTCTCTCAGTCTCTCTCTCTTCCCCCCTCCCTCCCTCCCTCTCTCTCTCTCAGTCTCTCTCTACCCCTCCCTCCCCTCTCTCTCTCTCTGTCTCTCTCTCTCTCCCCCTCCTCTCCGTCTCTCTCTCTCTCTCTCTCTCTCTCTCTGTAATGAATCCCTTGCTGCATCATTCTCATCTTCACTCATTAAAAAAACAACATGACACACACACGCACGCACGCACGCACGCACGCACGCACACACACACACACACACACACACACACACACACACACACACACACACACACACACACACACACACACACACACACACACACACACACACACACACACACACACACACACACACACACACACACACACAGGAGGCAGTAACCTCACAGCAGGTGTTTAGAACCATTGAGGGTTCCAATATAAACTCTCCTGATGACATCACAACACACCAGGGGGTGTATTAATCAATTCAAATCAAACTTTATTTGTCACATGCGTCGAATACAACCCAAGTATAGAACTGACCGTGAAATGCTTACTTTACAAGCCCTTAACCAACAATGCAGTTCAAGAATAGTTAAGAAAATATTTTCACAAATAAACTAAAGTAACAATTACGAGGTTATATACATGAGGTACCGGTACTGAGTCAGTGTGCGGGGATACAGGTTAGAGGTCATTTGTACATGTAGGTAGGAGTGAAGTCAGTAGCAGTGTACAAAACAAATAGAGGGAGGGGTGGCCATTTGGTTAATTGTTCAGCAGGTTTATGGCTTTGGGGGTAGAAGCTGTTAAGGAGCCTTTCGGTCCTAGACTTGGCGCTCCGGGAGCCGCTTGCCATGCGGTAGCAGAGAAAACAGTCTATAACTTGGGCGACTGGAGTCTCTGACAATTTTATGGGCCTTCCTCTGACACCGCCTATTATATAGGTCCTGGATGTCAGGAAGCTTGGTCCCAGTGATGTACTGGGCCGTTCACACTACCCTCTGTAGCGCCTTACGGTCAGATGCCGAGCAGTTGCCATACCAGGTGGTGATGCAACCAGTCAGGATGCTCTCGATGGTGCAGCTTTAGAACTTTTTGAGGATCTGGGGACCCATGCCAAACCTTTTCAGTCTCCTGAGGGATAAAAGGTGTTGTTGTGCCCTCTTCATGACTGTCTTGGTGTGTTTGGACCATGTTAGTTTGTTGGTGATGTGGACACCAAGGAGCTTGAAACTCTTAACCCGCTCCATTACAGCCCCGTCTATGTTAATGGGGGCCTGTTCGGCCCACCTTTTCCTGTAGTCCACGATCAGCTCCTTTGTCTTGCTCACATTGAGGTTGTTGTCCTGGCACCACACTGCCAGATCTCGGATCTCCTCCATATAGGCTGTGTCATCGTTGTCGGTGATCAGGCCTACCACTGTTGTGTCGTCAGCAAACTTAATGATGGTGTTGGAGTCATGTTTGTCCAGGCAGTCATGGGTGGACAGGGAGTACAGGAGGGGACTAAGTACACACCCCTGAGGGGCCCCAGTGTTGAGGATCAGTGTGGCAGACATGTTGTTGCCTACCCTCACCACCTGGAGGCGGCCTGTCAGGAAGTCCAGGATCTAGTTGCAGAGGGAGGTGTTTAGTTCCAGAGTCCTTAGCTTAGTGATTAGCTTCGTGGGCACTATGGTGTTGAGTCAATGAACAGCATTCTCACATAGGTGTTCCTTTTGTCCAGGTGGGAAAGGGCAGTGTGAAGTGCGATTGAGATTGCGTCATCTGTGGATCTGTTGGGGCGGTATGTGAATTGGAGTGGGTCTCGGGTGTCCGGGAGGAGGCTGTTGATGTGAGCCAAGACCAGCCCTGACCCTCGTCGGAGACCAGCCATTCAAAGCACTTCATGGCTTCCCACGTGAGTGCTACGGGCGGTAATCATATAGGCAGGTTACCTTCGTTTCCTTAGTGTTCTTGGGCACAGGGACATGGTGGTCTGCTTGCAACATGCAGACTCAGCCAGGGAGATGTTGGAAATGTCAGTGAAAAGACACTTGCCAGTTGGTCCACACATGCTTTGAGTACACGTCCTGGTAATCCGTCTGGCCCTGCGGCCTTGTGAATGCTGACCTGTTTTTAGGTCTGGCTCATATCGGCTACTGAGACCACTGTCACACAGTCATCCAGAACAGCTCGCGCTCTCATGCATGCTTCAGTGTTGCTTGCCTTGAAGTGAGCATAGAAGGTATTTAACTCATCTGGTAGGTTCGCATCACTCGGCAGCTCGCGGCTGCCTTTAGCTCAGTGTGGATGTTTCCTGTAATCCATGGTTTCTGGTTGGGTTATGTACGTACAGTCACTGTGCAGACGACGTCGTCAATGCACTTATTGATGAAGCCGATGACTGAGGTGGTGTACTCCTCAATGCCATCGGAAGGATCCCGGAACATATTCCAGTCTGTGCAAAACAGTCCTGTATTGTTGCCTCCTCGTCATCTGACCACTTCCGTTTTGAGCAAGTCACTGGTACTTCCTGCTTTAGGTTGTAATCAGGAATCAGCAGGATAAAATGATGGTCAGATTTGCCAAATGGAGGGCGAGGGAGAGCTTTGTACGCGTCTCTGTATGTGGAGTAAAGGTGGTCTAGTGTTTTTTTGTCCTCTGGTTGCACATGTGACAAGCTGGTAAAAATGTGGTGAAACTGGGTTAAATTTGCCTGCATTAAAGTCCCCGGCCACAAGGAGAGCCACTTCTGGACATTTTCAGCTTTGCTTATGGCCTTATAGAGTTGGTTGAGAGCGGTCTTAGTGCCAGTTTCATTCTGTGGTGGTAAATAGACGGCTACGAATAATAGAGATGAGAACTCTCTTGGTAGATGGTGTGGTCTACAGCTTATCATAAGGTACTCTACCTCAGGCAAGGTATTGTAGTCTATATAGGGAATAGGGTTTTGACTAGACATATTGTAGTCTATATAGGGAATAGGGTTCTGACTAGACATATTGTAGTCTATATAGGGAATAGGGTTCTGACTAGACATATTGTAGTCTATATAGGGAATAGGGTTCTGACCAGACATATTGTAGTCTATATAGGGAATAGGGTTTTGACTAGACATATTGTAGTCTATATAGGGAATAGGGTTCTGACCAGACATATTGTAGTCTATATAGGGAATAGGGTTCTGACCAGACATATTGTAGTCTATATAGGGAATAGGGTTTTGACTAGACATATTGTAGTCTATATAGGGAATAGGGTTTTGACTAGACATATTGTAGTCTATATAGGGAATAGGGTTCTGACCAGACATATTGTAGTCTATATAGGGAATAGGGTTCTGACCAGACATATTGTAGTCTATATAGGGAATAGGGTTCTGACCAGACATATTGTAGTTTATATAGGGAATAGGGTTTTGACCAGACATATTAGGTGTAGATGATAGAGAATACAGATGAACAGTGGCTGTGACCAGCCTCACACTCCAGTACAGTAGGTGATAGAGAATATAGATGAACAGGGGATCGTGACCAGCCTCACACTTCAGTACAGTAGGTGATAGATAGAGAATACAGATGAACAGGGGGTCGTGACCAGCCTCACACTCCAGTACAGTAGGTGATAGAGAATACAGATTAACAGGGGGCCGTGACCAGCTTTACACTCCAGTACAGTAGGTGATAGATAGAGAATACAGATGAACAGGGGGCCGTGACCAGCCGTACACTCCAGTACAGTAGGTGATAGAGAATACAGATGAATAGGGGGCTGTGACCAGCCTCACACTCCAGTACAGTAGGTGGCGGTGTATCCACCTTTCAGTTGGTTGCGATCCACCAATAGAAATGTAAAGAAGAAGAAGGAGGACAGATGAAAGCAATATGGTGGAAGTGGAACATCAGCTCAGAAAAATAACACAGCCGTCTTCAAATCAGATGTCATTTTATTTGGTCACATACACGTGTTTAGCAGATGTTATTGTGGTGTAGCAAAATGCTTAAAAAATATATATTTTACGAGTCCGCAGTCTATCATGTGTTGATAGAACTTCAGTCGCATTTTCCTCATATAGCCTCAGGATATGTGGTTTCCAGTTCGCATAAAGTCCATTGTAGTTCCTTGAGGGCCATTGTGGTATCGGCTTGAAGGGGAATATACACGGCTGTGACAATAACTGAAGAGAATTCTCTTGGGAGGTAATACGTTCGGCATTTGATTGTGAGGTATTCTAGGTCAGGTGAACAAAAGGATTTGAGTTTCTGTATGTTATCACAATCACATCATGAGTTATTAATCATGAAACATACACCCTCGCCTTTCTTCTTCCTGGAGAGTTCTTTATTCCTGTCTGTCCGATGAACTGATGAACTGAGAACCCAGCTGGCTGTATGGATAGGGACAGTATATCCGGAGAGAGCCATGATTCCCTGAAACAGAGGATATTACAGTCCTTGATCTCTCTCTGGAAGGAGATCCTCGCCCTGAGCTCGTCTACTGTATTGTCCAGCAACTGAACGTTAGTGAGTAATATACTCAGAACGGTGTGCCCGCCTCCTGAGTCAGACTAGAAGTCAACTCAGAATACCTCTTCTCTGACGGCAGCGTCTTGGAATACGTTAAATTGCCCGGGGGGGTATGAACAAAAGATTAAATTCGGGAAAGTCGTATTCCTGATTGTACGTAATATCACAAAAAAAACCTTCTGGGCTAATAATGTAAGAAATAACTAAATACTGCCAAGTTGTGTAGGAGCGAGGAAAAGAGCTGTCATGTCTGTCTGTGCCATCTTGCTTTACCTTGTATTATTTTGTTGTTGTTATTTCTTAAATTATTTGCTCAGAACATTTCTTGAATTATTACCTGCAACCCGAAAAAAACTGTTGAATATTAGATTGGAGCCACTCACCAGCCACTCACCAGCATTTCAAACAGAATTTGGATCCTTTGTTTGTGTCACACCCTGATCCGTTTCACCTGTCTTTGTGCTTGTCTCCATCCCCATCCAGGTGTCGCCCATCTTCCCCATTATCCCCGGTGTATTTATACCTGTGTTCTCTGTTTGTTTTATCCCCGGTGTATTTATACCTGTGTTCTCTGTTTGTTTTATCCCCGTTGTATTTATACCTGTGTTCTCTGTTTGTTTTATCCCCGGTGTATTTATACCTGTGTTCTCTGTTTGTTTTATCCCCGTTGTATTTATACCTGTGTTCTCTGTTTGTTTTATCCCGGTTGTATTTATACCTGTGTTCTCTGTTTGTTTTATCCCCGGTGTATTTATACCTGTGTTCTCTGTTTGTTTTATCCCCGGTGTATTTATACCTGTGTTCTCTGTTTGTTTTATCCCCGGTGTATTTATACCTGTGTTCTCTGTTGGTTTTATCCCCGTTGTATTTATACCTGTGTTCTCTGTTTGTTTTATCCCCGTTGTATTTATACCTGTGTTCTCTGTTTGTTTTATCCCCGGTGTATTTATACCTGTGTTCTCTGTTTGTTTTATCCCCGGTGTATTTATACCTGTGTTCTCTGTTTGTTTTATCCCCGGTGTATTTATACCTGTGTTCTCTGTTTGTTTTATCCCCGGTGTATTTATACCTGTGTTCTCTGTTTGTTTTATCCCGGTGTATTTATACCTGTGTTCTCTGTTTGTTTTATCCCCGGTGTATTTATACCTGTGTTCTCTGTTTGTTTTATCCCCGGTGTATTTATACCTGTGTTCTCTGTTTGTTTTATCCCCGGTGTATTTATACCTGTGTTCTCTGTTTGTTTTATACCCGGTGTATTTATACCTGTGTTCTCTGTTTGTTTTATATCCGGTGTATCTCTGTTTGTCTGTTGCCAGTTTGTCTTGTTTTGTTAGTTCCCGTTTTCTAGTTCTCCTGGTTTTCGACCATTCTGCCTGCCCTGACGCTGAGCCTGCCGACTATTCTGTACCTCTTGACACTACCCTGGATTACTGACCCCTGCCTGCCCGGACCCTGAGCCTGCCGACTATTCTGTACCTCTAGATAATGTTGACACTGTCTTTACCTCTTGACACTGACACTACCTAACAATTCCAAAACCGACGGCCCAATGGTGAACTAAAGGGCACACTTATACAATCACTGGGAAAAAGGCAGCAGGTGACCAGCCGTTCTGGAGGGAAGTGTTCTGTACCTTACGGACTCTGGATTACTGACCTCCGCCCTCCTACCAGTCATTTTCCCCCTGAGTTGATCAGGCTGTTTATTGTGGCCTGTGGAATGTTGTCCCACTCCTCTTTAATGGCTGTGTGAAGTTGATAGGATATTGTCTGGAACTGGAACACGTTGTCGTAACACGTACAGATCCTTGCGATATGGGGCCATGTATTATCATGCTGAAACATGAGGTGATGGCGGCGGATGAATGGCACGACAATGGGCCTCAGCATTGTGCCGTTCGCCCACAAAACGCCATGCATCTCCCTCCCTCCCTCCCTCCCTCCCTCTCTCTCTCTCTCTCTCTCTCTCTCTCTCTCTCTCTCTCTCTCTCTCTCTCTCTCTCTCTCTCTCTCTCTCTCTCTCTCTCTCTTCCTCTCTCCCTCCCTCCCTCCCTCTCCCTCCCTCCCCGCCTCCCTCCCTTCCACCTCCCTCCGTCTCTCTCAGCTACATGTCTGTGGTGAATGGGGGACCGGTGGAAATCTTGGTAAATGATTAAACTGGATAAGATAGAATGGGTCACCATAATGACCCTTGGAATCACAGGCATTTTCACACACACACAGTATCAGTAAGAGTACTGGTCAATGATCACTGTGTCAACAGGAGTTCTGGTCCAAGATCAGTGTGTCAGTAGGAGTTCTGGGCCAGTTCTGGTCCAGGATCAGTGTCAGTAGTAGTTCTGGTCCAGTTCTGGTCCAGGATCAGTGTCAGTAGGAGTTCTGGTCCAGTTCTGGTCCAGTTCTGGTCCAGGATCAGTGTCAGTAGGAGTTCTGTTCCAGTTCTGGTCCAGGATCAGTGTCAGAAGGAGTTCTGGTCCAGTTCTGGTCCAGGATCAGTGTGTCAGTAGGAGTTCTGGTCCAGTAATTGTCCAATAGCACTATATCAATAGGGGTTCAGGTCCAGGATCAGTGTCAGTAGGAGTTCTGGTCCTGTTTCTGACTTTAACCAGTCTGTTGTGGCTTTAACCAGTCTGTTTCAGGCTTTAACCATTAACCAGTCTGTTTCAGGCTTTAACCATTAACCAGTCTGTTTCAGGCTTTAACCTTTAACCAGTCTGTTTCAGGCTTTAACCTTTAACCAGTCTGTTTCAGGCTTTAACCTTTAACCAGTCTGTTTCAGGCTTTAACCATTAACCAGTCTGTTTCAGGCTTTAACCAGTCTGTTTCTGGCTTTAACCATTAACCAGTCTGTTTCTGGCTTTAACCAGTCTGTTGTGGCTTTAACCATTAACCAGTCTGTTTCAGGCTTTAACCAGTCTGTTTCAGGCTTTAACCATTAACCAGTCTGTTTCAGGCTTTAACCATTAACCAGTCTGTTTCAGGCTTTAACCAGTCTGTTTCAGGCTTTAACCATTAACCAGTCTGTTTCAGGCTTTAACCATTAACCAGTCTGTTTCAGGCTTTAACCAGTCTGTTTCAGGCTTTAACCATTAACCAGTCTGTTTCAGGCTTTAACCATTAACCAGTCTGTTTCAGGCTTTAACCATTAACCAGTCTGTTTCAGGCTTTAACCAGTCTGTTTCAGGCATTAACCATTAACCAGTCTGTTTCAGGCTTTAACCATTAACCAGTCTGTTTCAGGCTTTAACCATTAACCAGTCTGTTTCAGGCTTTAACCATTAACCAGTCTGTTTCAGGCTTTAACCATTAACCAGTCTGTTTCAGGCTTTAACCATTAACCAGTCTGTTTCAGGCTTTAACCATTAACCAGTCTGTTTCAGGCTTTAACCATTAACCAGTCTGTTTCAGGCTTTAACCATTAACCAGTCTGTTTCAGGCTTTAACCAGTCTGTTTCAGGCATTAACCATTAACCAGTCTGTTTCAGGCTTTAACCATTAACCAGTCTGTTTCAGGCTTTAACCTTTAACCAGTCTGTTTCAGGCTTTAACCATTAACCAGTCTGTTTCAGGCATTAACCATTAACCAGTCTGTTTCAGGCTTTAACCATTAACCAGTCTGTTTCAGGCTTTAACCATTAACCAGTCTGTTTCAGGCTTTAACCATTAACCAGTCTGTTTCAGGCTTTAACCATTAACCAGTCTGTTTCAGGCTTTAACCAGTCTGTTTCAGGCTTTAACCTTTAACCAGTCTGTTTCAGGCTTTAACCATTAACCAGTCTGTTTCAGGCTTTAACCATTAACCAGTCTGTTTCAGGCTTTAACCATTAACCAGTCTGTTTCAGGCATTAACCATTAACCAGTCTGTTTCAGGCTTTAACCAGTCTGTTTCAGGCTTTAACCATTAACCAGTCTGTTTCAGGCTTTAACCATTAACCAGTCTGTTTCAGGCTTTAACCATTAACCAGTCTGTTTCAGGCTTTAACCATTAACCAGTCTGTTTCAGGCTTTAACCATTAACCAGTCTGTTTCAGGCTTTAACCATTAACCAGTCTGTTTCAGGCTTTAACCATTAACCAGTCTGTTTCAGGCTTTAACCATTAACCAGTCTGTTTCAGGCTTTAACCATTAACCAGTCTGTTTCAGGCTTTAACCATTAACCAGTCTGTTTCAGGCTTTAACCAGTCTGTTTCAGGCTTTAACCATTAACCAGTCTGTTGTGGCTTTAACCAGTCTGTTTCAGGCTTTAACCATTAACCAGTCTGTTTCAGGCTTTAACCATTAACCAGTCTGTTTCAGGCTTTAACCAGTCTGTTTCAGGCTTTAACCTTTAACCAGTCTGTTTCAGGCTTTAACCATTAACCAGTCTGTTTCAGGCTTTAACCATTAACCAGTCTGTTTCAGGCTTTAACCTTTAACCAGTCTGTTTCAGGCTTTAACCATTAACCAGTCTGTTTCTGGCTTTAACCATTAACCAGTCTGTTTCAGGCTTTAACCATTAACCAGTCTGTTTCAGGCTTTAACCATTAACCAGTCTGTTTCAGGCTTTAACCATTAACCAGTCTGTTTCAGGCTTTAACCATTAACCAGTCTGTTTCTGGCTTTAACCAGTCTGTTTCAGGCTTTAACCAGTCTGTTTCAGGCTTTAACCATTAACCAGTCTGTTTCTGGCTTTAACCAGTCTGTTTCAGGCTTTAACCAGTCTGTTTCAGGCTTTAACCAGTCTGTTTCTGGCTTTAACCAGTCCGTTTCAGGCTTTAACCTTTAACCAGTCTGTTTCAGGCTTTAACCATTAACCAGTCTGTTTCAGGCTTTAACCATTAACCAGTCTGTTTCAGGCTTTAACCATTAACCAGTCTGTTTCAGGCTTTAACCATTAACCAGTCTGTTTCAGGCTTTAACCATTAACCAGTCTGTTTCAGGCTTTAACCATTAACCAGTCTGTTTCTGGCTTTAACCATTAACCAGTCTGTTTCTGGCTTTAACCAGTCTGTTTCAGGCTTTAACCATTAACCAGTCTGTTTCAGGCTTTAACCATTAACCAGTCTGTTTCAGGCTTTAACCATTAACCAGTCTGTTTCAGGCTTTAACCATTAACCAGTCTGTTTCAGGCTTTAACCTTTAACCAGTCTGTTTCAGGCTTTAACCATTAACCAGTCTGTTTCAGGCTTTAACCATTAACCAGTCTGTTTCTGGCTTTAACCATTAACCAGTCTGTTTCAGGCTTTAACCATTAACCAGTCTGTTTCAGGCTTTAACCAGTCTGTTTCAGGCTTTAACCATTAACCAGTCTGTTTCAGGCTTTAACCTTTAACCAGTCTGTTTCAGGCTTTAACCATTAACCAGTCTGTTTCAGGCTTTAACCATTAACCAGTCTGTTTCAGGCTTTAACCATTAACCAGTCTGTTTCAGGCTTTAACCATTAACCAGTCTGTTTCAGGCTTTAACCATTAATCAGTCTGTTTCAGGCTTTAACCAGTCTGTTTCTGGCTTTAACCAGTCCGTTTCAGGCTTTAACCTTTAACCAGTCTGTTTCAGGCTTTAACCATTAACCAGTCTGTTTCAGGCTTTAACCATTAACCAGTCTGTTTCAGGCTTTAACCATTAACCAGTCCGTTTCAGGCTTTAACCATTAACCAGTCTGTTTCAGGCTTTAACCATTAACCAGTCTGTTTCAGGCTTTATCCTTTAACCAGTCTGTTTCAGGCTTTAACCATTAACCAGTCTGTTTCAGGCTTTATCCTTTAACCAGTCTGTTTCAGGCTTTAACCTTTAACCAGTCTGTTTCAGGCTTTAACCATTAACCAGTCTGTTTCAGGCTTTATCCTTTAACCAGTCTGTTTCAGGCTTTAACCATTAACCAGTCTGTTTCAGGCTTTAACCATTAACCAGTCTGTTTCAGGCTTTAACCAGTCTGTTTCAGGCTTTAACCTTTAACCAGTCTGTTTCAGGCTTTAACCATTAACCAGTCTGTTTCAGGCTTTAACCAGTCTGTTTCAGGCTTTAACCATTAACCAGTCTGTTTCAGGCTTTAACCATTAACCAGTCTGTTTCAGGCTTTAACCAGTCTGTTTCAGGCTTTAACCAGTCTGTTTCAGGCTTTAACCATTAACCAGTCTGTTTCAGGCTTTAACCATTAACCAGTCTGTTTCAGGCTTTAACCATTAACCAGTCTGTTTCAGGCTTTAACCATTAACCAGTCTGTTTCAGGCTTTAACCATTAACCAGTCTGTTTCAGGCTTTAACCATTAACCAGTCTGTTTCTGGCTTTAACCATTAACCAGTCTGTTTCAGGCTTTAACCAGTCTGTTTCTGGTTTTAACCAGTCTGTTTCAGGCTTTAACCTTTAACCAGTCTGTTTCAGGCTTTAACCATTAACCAGTCTGTTTCAGGCTTTAACCAGTCTGTTTCTGGCTTTAACCATTAACCAGTCTGTTTCAGGCTTTAACCATTAACCAGTCTGTTTCAGGCTTTAACCATTAACCAGTCTGTTTCAGGCTTTAACCATTAACCAGTCTGTTTCAGGCTTTAACCAGTCTGTTTCAGGCTTTAACCATTAACTAGTCTGTTTCAGGCTTTAACCATTAACCAGTCTGTTTCAGGCTTTAACCATTAACCAGTCTGTTTCAGGCTTTAACCATTAACCAGTCTGTTTCAGGCTTTAACCAGTCTGTTTCAGGCTTTAACCATTAACCAGTCTGTTGTGGCTTTAACCAGTCTGTTTCAGGCTTTAACCATTAACCAGTCTGTTTCAGGCTTTAACCATTAACCAGTCTGTTTCAGGCTTTAACCAGTCTGTTTCAGGCTTTAACCTTTAACCAGTCTGTTTCAGGCTTTAACCATTAACCAGTCTGTTTCAGGCTTTAACCATTAACCAGTCTGTTTCAGGCTTTAACCTTTAACCAGTCTGTTTCAGGCTTTAACCATTAACCAGTCTGTTTCTGGCTTTAACCAGTCTGTTTCAGGCTTTAACCATTAACCAGTCTGTTTCAGGCTTTAACCATTAACCAGTCTGTTTCAGGCTTTAACCATTAACCAGTCTGTTTCAGGCTTTAACCATTAACCAGTCTGTTTCTGGCTTTAACCATTAACTAGTATGTTTCAGGCTTTAACCAGTCTGTTTCTGGTTTTAACCAGTCTGTTTCAGGCTTTAACCTTTAACCAGTCTGTTTCAGGCTTTAACCATTAACCAGTCTGTTTCAGGCTTTAACCAGTCTGTTTCTGGCTTTAACCATTAACCAGTCTGTTTCTGGCTTTAACCATTAACCAGTCTGTTTCAGGCTTTAACCTTTAACCAGTCTGTTTCAGGCTTTAACCATTAACCAGTCTGTTTCAGGCTTTAACCATTAACCAGTCTGTTTCTGGCTTTAACCAGTCTGTTTCTGGCTTTAACCTTTAACCAGTCTGTTTCAGGCTTTAACCATTAACCAGTCTGTTTCAGGCTTTAACCATTAACCAGTCTGTTTCAGGCTTTAACCAGTCTGTTTCAGGCTTTAACCATTAACCAGTCTGTTTCAGGCTTTAACCATTAACCAGTCTGTTTCAGGCTTTAACCATTAACCAGTCTGTTTCAGGCTTTAACCAGTCTGTTTCAGGCTTTAACCTTTAACCAGTCTGTTTCAGGCTTTAACCATTAACCAGTCTGTTTCAGGCTTTAACCATTAACCAGTCTGTTTCAGGCTTTAACCAGTCTGTTTCTGGCTTTAACCAGTCCGTTTCAGGCTTTAACCTTTAACCAGTCTGTTTCAGGCTTTAACCATTAACCAGTCTGTTTCAGGCTTTAACCATTAACCAGTCTGTTTCAGGCTTTAACCATTAACCAGTCCGTTTCAGGCTTTAACCATTAACCAGTCTGTTTCAGGCTTTAACCATTAACCAGTCTGTTTCAGGCTTTAACCAGTCTGTTTCAGGCTTTAACCATTAACCAGTCTGTTTCTGGCTTTAACCAGTCTGTTTCAGGCTTTAACCATTAACCAGTCTGTTTCAGGCTTTAACCAGTCTGTTTCAGGCTTTAACCATTAACCAGTCTGTTTCAGGCTTTAACCATTAACCAGTCCGTTTCAGGCTTTAACCATTAACCAGTCTGTTTCAGGCTTTAACCATTAACCAGTCTGTTTCTGGCTTTAACCAGTCTGTTTCAGGCTTTAACCATTAACCAGTCTGTTTCAGGCTTTAACCAGTCTGTTTCAGGCTTTAACCATTAACCAGTCTGTTTCAGGCTTTAACCATTAACCAGTCCGTTTCAGGCTTTAACCATTAACCAGTCCGTTTCAGGCTTTAACCATTAACCAGTCTGTTTCAGGCTTTAACCATTAACCAGTCTGTTTCTGGCTTTAACCAGTCTGTTTCAGGCTTTAACCATTAACCAGTCTGTTTCTGGCTTTAACCAGTCTGTTTCAGGCTTTAACCATTAACCAGTCTGTTTCAGGCTTTAACCATTAACCAGTCTGTTTCAGGCTTTAACCATTAACCAGTCTGTTTCAGGCTTTAACCATTAACCAGTCTGTTTCAGGCTTTAACCATTAACCAGTCTGTTTCAGGCTTTATCCTTTAACCAGTCTGTTTCAGGCTTTAACCATTAACCAGTCTGTTTCAGGCTTTATCCTTTAACCAGTCTGTTTCAGGCTTTAACCTTTAACCAGTCTGTTTCAGGCTTTAACCATTAACCAGTCTGTTTCAGGCTTTATCCTTTAACCAGTCTGTTTCAGGCTTTAACCATTAACCAGTCTGTTTCAGGCTTTAACCATTAACCAGTCTGTTTCAGGCTTTAACCAGTCTGTTTCAGGCTTTAACCTTTAACCAGTCTGTTTCAGGCTTTAACCATTAACCAGTCTGTTTCTGGCTTTAACCAGTCTGTTTCAGGCTTTAACCATTAACCAGTCTGTTTCAGGCTTTAACCATTAACCAGTCTGTTTCAGGCTTTAACCATTAACCAGTCTGTTTCTGGCTTTAACCATTAACCAGTCTGTTTCAGGCTTTAACCAGTCTGTTTCTGGTTTTAACCAGTCTGTTTCAGGCTTTAACCTTTAACCAGTCTGTTTCAGGCTTTAACCATTAACCAGTCTGTTTCAGGCTTTAACCAGTCTGTTTCTGGCTTTAACCATTAACCAGTCTGTTTCTGGCTTTAACCATTAACCAGTCTGTTTCAGGCTTTAACCTTTAACCAGTCTGTTTCAGGCTTTAACCATTAACCAGTCTGTTTCAGGCTTTAACCAGTCTGTTTCAGGCTTTAACCATTAACCAGTCTGTTTCAGGCTTTAACCATTAACCAGTCTGTTTCAGGCTTTAACCATTAACCAGTCTGTTTCAGGCTTTAACCATTAACCAGTCTGTTTCAGGCTTTAACCAGTCTGTTTCAGGCTTTAACCATTAACCAGTCTGTTGTGGCTTTAACCAGTCTGTTTCAGGCTTTAACCATTAACCAGTCTGTTTCAGGCTTTAACCATTAACCAGTCTGTTTCAGGCTTTAACCAGTCTGTTTCAGGCTTTAACCTTTAACCAGTCTGTTTCAGGCTTTAACCATTAACCAGTCTGTTTCAGGCTTTAACCATTAACCAGTCTGTTTCAGGCTTTAACCTTTAACCAGTCTGTTTCAGGCTTTAACCATTAACCAGTCTGTTTCTGGCTTTAACCAGTCTGTTTCAGGCTTTAACCATTAACCAGTCTGTTTCAGGCTTTAACCATTAACCAGTCTGTTTCAGGCTTTAACCATTAACCAGTCTGTTTCAGGCTTTAACCATTAACCAGTCTGTTTCTGGCTTTAACCATTAACTAGTATGTTTCAGGCTTTAACCAGTCTGTTTCTGGTTTTAACCAGTCTGTTTCAGGCTTTAACCTTTAACCAGTCTGTTTCAGGCTTTAACCATTAACCAGTCTGTTTCAGGCTTTAACCAGTCTGTTTCTGGCTTTAACCATTAACCAGTCTGTTTCTGGCTTTAACCATTAACCAGTCTGTTTCAGGCTTTAACCTTTAACCAGTCTGTTTCAGGCTTTAACCATTAACCAGTCTGTTTCAGGCTTTAACCAGTCTGTTTCAGGCTTTAACCATTAACCAGTCTGTTTCAGGCTTTAACCATTAACCAGTCTGTTTCAGGCTTTAACCATTAACCAGTCTGTTTCAGGCTTTAACCAGTCTGTTTCAGGCTTTAACCTTTAACCAGTCTGTTTCAGGCTTTAACCATTAACCAGTCTGTTTCAGGCTTTAACCATTAACCAGTCTGTTTCTGGCTTTAACCTTTAACCAGTCTGTTTCAGGCATTAACCATTAACCAGTCTGTTTCAGGCTTTAACCATTAACCAGTCTGTTTCAGGCTTTAACCAGTCTGTTTCTGGCTTTAACCATTAACCAGTCTGTTTCAAGCTTTAACCAGTCTGTTTCAGGCTTTAACCTTTAACCAGTCTGTTTCAGGCTTTAACCATTAACCAGTCTGTTTCAGGCTTTAACCATTAACCAGTCTGTTTCTGGCTTTAACCAGTCTGTTTCAGGCTTTAACCATTAACCAGTCTGTTTCTGGCTTTAACCAGTCTGTTTCAGGCTTTAACCATTAACCAGTCTGTTTCAGGCTTTAACCAGTCCGTTTCAGGCTTTAACCATTAACCAGTCTGTTTCAGGCTTTAACCTTTAACCAGTCTGTTTCAGGCTTTAACCATTAACCAGTCTGTTTCAGGCTTTAATCATTAACCAGTCTGTTTCAGGCTTTAACCATTAACCAGTCTGTTTCAGGCTTTAACCTTTAACCAGTCTGTTTCAGGCTTTAACCATTAACCAGTCTGTTTCAGGCTTTAACCATTAACCAGTCTGTTTCAGGCTTTAACCATTAACCAGTCTGTTTCAGGCTTTAACCATTAACCAGTCTGTTTCAGGTCTTTAACCAGTCTGTTTCAGGCTTTAACCATTAACCAGTCTGTTTCAGGCTTTAACCAGTCTGTTTCAGGCTTTAACCATTAACCAGTCTGTTTCAGGCTTTAACCATTAACCAGTCTGTTTCAGGCTTTCGGCCTCCATTATCAGAATGACGGCCCATCTAACACCAGCTCCATTATCAGAATGACGGCCCATCTAATACCAGCTCCATTATCAGAATGACAACCCATCTGACACCAGCTCCATTATCAGAATGACGGTCCATCTAACACCAGCTCCATTATCAGAATGACGGCCCATCTAACACCAGCTCCATTATCCAGAATGACGGCCCATCTAACACCAGCTCCACAGCTCCATTATCAGAATGACGGCCCATCTAACACCAGCTCCACAGCTCCATTATCAGAATGACGGCCCATCTAACACCAGCTCCATTATCAGAATGACGGCCCATCTAACACCAGCTCCATTATCAGAATGACGGCCCATCTAATACCAGCTCCATTATCAGAATGACAGCTCATCTAACACCAGCTCCACTCCTCCATTATCAGAATGACGGCCCATCTAACACCAGCTCCACTCCTCCATTATCAGAATGACGGCCCATCTAACACCAGCTCCACTCCTCCATTATCAGAATGACGGCCCATCTAACACCAGCTCCATTATCAGAATGACGGCCCATCTAACACCAGCTCCACTCCTCCATTATCAGAATGACGGCCCATCTAACACCAGCTCCACTCCTCCATTATCAGAATGACGGCCCATCTAACACCAGCTCCATTATCAGAATGACGGCCCATCTAACACCAGCTCCATTATCAGAATGACAGCCCATCTAACACCAGCTCCACTCCTCCATTATCAGAATGACGGCCCATCTAACACCAGCTGCATTATCAGAATGACGGCCCATCTAACACCAGCTCCACTCCTCCATTATCAGAATGACGGCCCATCTAACACCAGCTCCACTCCTCCATTATCAGAATGACGGCCCATCTAACACCAGCTACATTATCAGAATGACGGCCCATCTAACACCAGCTACATTATCAGAATGACGGCCCATCTAACACCAGCTCCACTCCTCCATTATCAGAATGACGGCCCATCTAACACCAGCTACATTATCAGAATGACGGCCCATCTAACACCAGCTCCACTCCTCCATTATCAGAATGACGGCCCATCTAACACCAGCTCCATTATCAGAATGACGGCCCATCTAATACCAGCTCCATTATCAGAATGACGGCCCATCTAACACCAGCTCCACTCCTCCATTATCAGAATGACGGCCCATCTAACACCAGCTCCATTATGAGAATGACGGCCCATCTAACACCAGCTCCATTATCAGAATGACGGCCCATCTAACACCAGCTCCACTCCTCCATTATCAGAATGACGGCCCATCTAATACCAGCTCCATTATCAGAATGACGGCCCATCTAACACCAGCTCCACTCCTCCATTATCAGAATGACGGCCCATCTGACACCAGCTCCACTACTCCATTATCAGAATGACGGCCCATCTAACACCAGCTCCACTCCTCCATTATCAGAATGACAGCCCATCTAACACCAGCTCCATTATCAGAATGACGGCCCATCTAACACCAGCTCCACTCCTCCATTATCAGAATGACGGCCCATCTAACACCAGCTCCACTCCTCCATTATCAGAATGACGGCCCATCTAACACCAGCTCCATTATCAGAATGACGGCCCATCTAACACCAGCTCCATTATCAGAATGACGGCCCATCTAACACCAGCTCTACTCCTCCATTATCAGAATGACGGCCCATCTAACACCAGCTCCATTATCAGAATGACGGCCCATCTAACACCAGCTCCACTCCTCCATTATCAGAATGACGGCCCATCTAACACCAGCTCCACTCCTCCATTATCAGAATGACGGCCCATCTAACACCAGCTCCATTATGAGAATGACGGCCCATCTAACACCAGCTCCATTATGAGAATGACGGCCCATCTAACACCAGCTCCACTCCTCCATTATCAGAATGACGGCCCATCTAACACCAGCTCCATTATCAGAATGACGGCCCATCTAATACCAGCTCCATTATCAGAATGACGGCCCATCTAACACCAGCTCCATTATCAGAATGACGGCCCATCTAACACCAGCTCCATTATCAGAATGACGGCCCATCTAACACCAGCTCCATTATCAGAATGACGGCCCATCTAATACCAGCTCCATTATCAGAATGACGGCCCATCTAATACCAGCTCCACTCCTCCATTATCAGAATGATGGCCCATCTAATACCAGCTCCATTATCAGAATGACGGCCCATCTAACACCAGCTCCACTACTCCATTATCAGAATGACAGCTCATCTAACACCAGCTCCACTCCTCCATTATCAGAATGACGGCCCATCTAATACCAGCTCCATTATCAGAATGACGGCCCATCTAACACCAGCTCCACTCCTCCATTATCAGAATGACAGCTCATCTAACACCAGCTCCACTCCTCCATTATCAGAATGACGGCCCATCTAACACCAGCTCCACTCCTCCATTATCAGAATGACGGCCCATCTAATACCAGCTCCATTATCAGAATGACGGCCCATCTAATACCAGCTCCACTCCTCCATTATCAGAATGACAGCTCATCTAACACCAGCTCCACTCCTCCATTATCAGAATGACGGCCCATCTAACACCAGCTCCACTCCTCCATTATCAGAATGACGGCCCATCTAATACCAGCTCCACTCCTCCATTATCAGAATGACGGCCCATCTAACACCAGCTCCACTCCTCCATTATCAGAATGACGGCCCATCTAATACCAGCTCCACTCCTCCATTATCAGAATGACGGCCCATCTAACACCAGCTCCATTATCAGAATGACGGCCCATCTAATACCAGCTCCATTATCAGAATGACGGCCCATCTAACACCAGCTCCACTCCTCCATTATCAGAATGACGGCCCATCTGACACCAGCTCCATTATCAGAATGACGGCCCATCTAACACCAGCTCCACTCCTCCATTATCAGAATGACGGCCCATCTAACACCAGCTCCATTATCAGAATGACGGCCCATCTAACACCAGCTCCATTATCAGAATGACAGCCCATCTAACACCAGCTCCACTCCTCCATTATCAGAATGACGGCCCATCTAACACCAGCTGCATTATCAGAATGACGGCCCATCTAACACCAGCTACACTCCTCCATTATCAGAATGACGGCCCATCTAACACCAGCTCCACTCCTCCATTATCAGAATGACGGCCCATCTAACACCAGCTGCATTATCAGAATGACGGCCCATCTAACACCAGCTACATTATCAGAATGACGGCCCATCTAACACCAGCTCCACTCCTCCATTATCAGAATGACGGCCCATCTAACACCAGCTGCATTATCAGAATGACGGCCCATCTAACACCAGCTCCACTCCTCCATTATCAGAATGACGGCCCATCTAACACCAGCTCCATTATCAGAATGACGGCCCATCTAATACCAGCTCCATTATCAGAATGACGGCCCATCTAACACCAGCTCCACTCCTCCATTATCAGAATGACGGCCCATCTAACACCAGCTCCATTATGAGAATGACGGCCCATCTAACACCAGCTCCATTATCAGAATGACGGCCCATCTAACACCAGCTCCACTCCTCCATTATCAGAATGACGGCCCATCTAATACCAGCTCCATTATCAGAATGACGGCCCATCTAACACCAGCTCCACTCCTCCATTATCAGAATGACGGCCCATCTGACACCAGCTCCACTACTCCATTATCAGAATGACGGCCCATCTAACACCAGCTCCACTCCTCCATTATCAGAATGACAGCCCATCTAACACCAGCTCCATTATCAGAATGACGGCCCATCTAACACCAGCTCCACTCCTCCATTATCAGAATGACGGCCCATCTAACACCAGCTCCACTCCTCCATTATCAGAATGACGGCCCATCTAACACCAGCTCCATTATCAGAATGACGGCCCATCTAACACCAGCTCCATTATCAGAATGACGGCCCATCTAACACCAGCTCTACTCCTCCATTATCAGAATGACGGCCCATCTAACACCAGCTCCATTATCAGAATGACGGCCCATCTAACACCAGCTCCACTCCTCCATTATCAGAATGACGGCCCATCTAACACCAGCTCCACTCCTCCATTATCAGAATGACGGCCCATCTAACACCAGCTCCATTATGAGAATGACGGCCCATCTAACACCAGCTCCATTATGAGAATGACGGCCCATCTAACACCAGCTCCACTCCTCCATTATCAGAATGACGGCCCATCTAACACCAGCTCCATTATCAGAATGACGGCCCATCTAATACCAGCTCCATTATCAGAATGACGGCCCATCTAACACCAGCTCCATTATCAGAATGACGGCCCATCTAACACCAGCTCCATTATCAGAATGACGGCCCATCTAACACCAGCTCCATTATCAGAATGACGGCCCATCTAATACCAGCTCCATTATCAGAATGACGGCCCATCTAATACCAGCTCCACTCCTCCATTATCAGAATGATGGCCCATCTAATACCAGCTCCATTATCAGAATGACGGCCCATCTAACACCAGCTCCACTACTCCATTATCAGAATGACAGCTCATCTAACACCAGCTCCACTCCTCCATTATCAGAATGACGGCCCATCTAATACCAGCTCCATTATCAGAATGACGGCCCATCTAACACCAGCTCCACTCCTCCATTATCAGAATGACAGCTCATCTAACACCAGCTCCACTCCTCCATTATCAGAATGACGGCCCATCTAACACCAGCTCCACTCCTCCATTATCAGAATGACGGCCCATCTAATACCAGCTCCATTATCAGAATGACGGCCCATCTAATACCAGCTCCACTCCTCCATTATCAGAATGACAGCTCATCTAACACCAGCTCCACTCCTCCATTATCAGAATGACGGCCCATCTAACACCAGCTCCACTCCTCCATTATCAGAATGACGGCCCATCTAACACCAGCTCCACTCCTCCATTATCAGAATGACGGCCCATCTAACACCAGCTCCACTCCTCCATTATCAGAATGACGGCCCATCTAATACCAGCTCCACTCCTCCATTATCAGAATGACGGCCCATCTAACACCAGCTCCATTATCAGAATGACGGCCCATCTAACACCAGCTCCATTATCAGAATGACGGCCCATCTAACACCAGCTCCACTCCTCCATTATCAGAATGACGGCCCATCTGACACCAGCTCCATTATCAGAATGACGGCCCATCTAACACCAGCTCCACTCCTCCATTATCAGAATGACGGCCCATCTAACACCAGCTCCATTATCAGAATGACGGCCCATCTAACACCAGCTCCACTACTCCATTATCAGAATGACGGCCCATCTAACACCAGCTCCACTACTCCATTATCAGAATGACGGCCCATCTAACACCAGCTCCACTCCTCCATTATCAGAATGACGGCCCATCTAACACCAGCTCCACTACTCCATTATCAGAATGACGGCCCATCTGACACCAGCTCCATTATCAGAATGACGGCCCATCTAACACCAGCTCCACTCCTCCATTATCAGAATGACGGCCCATCTAACACCAGCTCCATTATCCAGAATGACGGCCCATCTAACACCAGCTCCACTACTCCATTATCAGAATGACGGCCCATCTGACACCAGCTCCATTATCAGAATGACGGCCCATCTAACACCAGCTCCACTCCTCCATTATCAGAATGACGGCCCATCTAATACCAGCTCCACTCCTCCATTATCAGAATGACGGCCCATCTAACACCAGCTCCATTATCAGAATGACGGCCCATCTAACACCAGCTCCATTATCAGAATGACGGCCCATCTAACACCAGCTCCATTATCAGAATGACGGCCCATCTAACACCAGCTCCATTATCAGAATGACGGCCTATCTAACACCAGCTCCATTATCAGAATGACGGCCCATCTAACACCAGCTCCACTCCTCCATTATCAGAATGACGGCACATCTAACACCAGCTCCATTATCCAGAATGACGGCCCATCTAATACCAGCTCCACTCCTCCATTATCAGAATGACGGCCCATCTAACACCAGCTCCACTGCTCCATTATCCAGAATGTTCTTCTGGCAATGTCTCACGTGACCCTCTGAAGAGGTCCACTGTGTTAAATCCTGCTACTCTGTTGCCCACCGAGGACGATGGCGAGCCGAACGACCGTGCTGCTCTGGTGGAGCTTGTATCTAAAACCAAGGATGGATTTAACCGATGTCCCTTTTGCAAAATTCAAATGTGGAACTGTTTGTAGATGGCTCTGCTCAGCGTTCTGAGAAGGGAGAACCACGTATGTAACCACGGTTACTACTGCCTCAACCACACTGGAAAGTGCTAAATTACCCTCCCACCTTTCTGCCCAAGCAGCAGAACTCTTTGCATTCACCGGAGCTTGAACATTAGCTAAAGGCCAGTCTGCTACCATCTATACAGATAGCAGATATGCCTTTGGTGTGGTACATGATTTGGGTACTCTGTGGAAACAGCGTGGCTTCCTGACCTCTTCTGGTCAGACCATCTCTCATTTAAAACTTGTTCATAACTTGCTAAAGGCTATTTGGCTCCCTTCTGAAGTTACTGTTTGTAAGTGCATCGCTCATGCTAACTCTTAAAAAATTGTTGATTTTGTAAATACATTTTGGTTTGTACCTGGGTTTTCTGTGTTCTCTGAACAATTTTGTTCAAAATATGTGATTTGTATGACTAACAACATGGGAAGAGGGATTCCCATGCCACTGTAGACTCATCTGACCCCTCAAGGACCATTTGAACACATAATGATGGATTTCATTATTTATCTCCTTGTCAGGGTTACAAATACTGTCTGGTGATAGTGGATGCCTTCTCCGATGGGGTAGAGGCGTTCCCCTGTTGACATTCCACTGCTATGGCTGTGGGGCAGCAGGTAAGCCTAGTGGTCAGAGCTTTGGACTTGTAATCAAAAAGGTTGCTAGATCGAGTCCCCGAGCTGACAAGGTAAAAATCTGTCGTTCTGCCCCCTGAACAAGGCAGTTAACCCACTGTTCCTAGACCAGTTAATCCACTGTTCCTAGACCAGTTAACCCACTGTCCCACTGTTCCTAGACCAGTTAACTCACTGTTCCCCTGAACAAGGCAGTTAACCCACTGTTCCTAGACCAGTTAACCCACTGTTCCTAGGCCGTCATTGAAAATCATAATTTGTTCTTAACTGACTTGCCTGGTTAAATCAAATGGCAGAGGTCAAGGATCTCCTGAGAGAGATCCATCCCAAGGTGGGGGTTACCATCGGCTACGAAAAGCCAACTGACATTTACTCCTGAGGTGCCGACCTGTTGCACCCACTACAACCAAATCAAATCAAATCCTAAACCCTATTGAGCATCTGTGGGGCATCCTCAAACGGAAGGTGGAGGAGTGCAAGGTCTCTGACATCCACCAGCTCCTTGATGTCGTCATGGAGGAGTGGAAGAGGACTCCAGTGGCAACCTGTGAAGCTCTGGTGAACTCCATGCCCAAGAGGGTTAAGGCAGTGCTGGAAAATGATGGTGGCCACACAAAATATCAACACTTTGGGCCCAATTTGGACATTAATGGCTGTGTGTTGAGTTATTTTGAGGGGACAGCAAATTTACACTGTTAAACAAGCTGTACACTCACTACTTTACATTGTAGCAAAGTGTCATTTCTTCAGTGAAAAGATATTCTCAAATATTTACAAAAATGTGAGGGGTGTAGTCACTTTTGTGATATACTGTAGATCCTGTGTACAAGAACCTGTTCTGATCCAACCCCGACGAACACCATTCAGAACCTGTCCTGATCCAAGCCCGACGAACCCCATTCAGAATCTGTCCTGATCCAAGCCCGACGAACCCCATTCAGAATCTGTCCTGATCCAAGCCCGATGAACCCCATTCAGAACCTGTCCTGATCCAAGCCCGATGAACCCCATTCAGAACCTGTTCTGATCCAACCCCGATGAACCCCATTCAGAACCTGTCCTGATCCAAGCCCGATGAACCCCATTCAGAACCTGTTCTGATCCAACCCCGATGAACCCCATTCAGAACCTGTTCTGATCCAACCCCGACGAACCCCATTCAGAATCTGTCCTGATCCAAGCCCGATGAACCCCATTCAGAACCTGTTCTGATCCAACCCCGACGAACCCCATTCAGAACCTGTCCTGATCCAAGCCCGACGAACCCCATTCAGAACCTGTTCTGATCCAACCCTGACGAACCCCATTCAGAACCTGTTCTGATCCAAGCCCGACGAACCCCATTCAGAATCTGTCCTGATCCAAGCCCGATGAACCCCAACCAGAACCTGTCCTGATCCAACCCCGATGAACCCCAACCAGAACCTGTTCTGATCCAACCCCGATGAACCCCATTCAGAACCTGTTCTGATCCAACCCTGACGAACCCCATTCAGAACCTGTTCTGATCCAAGCCCGACGAACCCCATTCAGAATCTGTCCTGATCCAAGCCCGATGAACCCCAACCAGAACCTGTCCTGATCCAACCCCGATGAACCCCAACCAGAACCTGTCCTGATCCAACCCCGACGAACACCATTCAGAACCTGTCCTGATCCAAGCCCGACGAACCCCATTCAGAACCTGTCCTGATCCAAGCCCGATGAACCCCAACCAGAACCTGTCCTGATCCAACACCGACGAACACCATTCAGAACCTGTCCTGATCCAACCCCGACGAACACCATTCAGAACCTGTCCTGATCCAAGCCCGACGAACCCCATTCAGAATCTGTCCTGATCCAACCCCGACGAACCCCATTCAGAACCTGTCCTGATCCAACCCCGACGAACCCCATTCAGAACCTGTTCTGATCCAACCCCGACGAACCCCATTCAGAATCTGTTCTGATCCAACCCTGACAAACCCCATTCAGAATCTGTCCTGATCCAACCCCGACGAACCCCAACCAGAACCTGTCCTGATCCAACCCCGACGAACCCCATTCAGAACCTGTCCTGATCCAACCCCGACGAACCCCATTCAGAACCTGTCCTGATCCAAGCCCGACGAACCCCATTCAGAACCTGTCCTGATCCAAGCCCGACGAACCCCATTCAGAATCTGTCCTGATCCAAGCCCGATGAACCCCAACCAGAACCTGTCCTGATCCAACCCCGACGAACCCCAACCAGAACCTGTCCTGATCCAACCCCGACGAACACCATTCAGAACCTGTCCTGATCCAAGCCCGACGAACCCCATTCAGAACCTGTCCTGATCCAAGCCCGACGAACCCCATTCAGAACCTGTCCTGATCCAAGCCCGATGAACCCCATTCAGAAACTGTCCTGATCCAAGCCCGACGAACCCCATTCAGAACCTGTTCTGATCCAAGCCCGACGAACCCCATTCAGAACCTGTTCTGATCCAACCCCGACGAACCCCAATCAGAACCTGTCCTGATCCAAGCCCGACGAACCCCATTCAGAACCTGTTCTGATCCAAGCCCGACGAACCCCATTCAGAACCTGTTCTGATCCAACCCCGACGAACCCCATTCAGAACCTGTCCTGATCCAACCCTGACGAACCCCATTCAGAACCTGTCCTGATCCAACCCTGACAAACCCCATTCAGAACCTGTTCTGATTCAACCCTGACAAAACCCATTCAGAACCTGTTCTGATCCAACCCCGACGAACCCCATTCAGAACCTGTTCTGATCCAACCCCGACAAACCCCATTCAGAACCTGTTCTGATCCAACCCCGACGAACCCCATTCAGAACCTGTCCTGATCCAACCCCGACGAACCCCATTCAGAACCTGTTCTGATCCAACCCCGACGAACCCCATTCAGAACCTGTCCTGATCCAACCCCGACGAACCCCATTCAGAACCTGTCCTGATCCAACCCCGACGAACCCCATTCAGAACCTGTTCTGATCCAACCCCGACGAACCCCATTCAGAACCTGTTCTGATCCAACCCCGACGAACCCCATTCAGAACCTGTTCTGATCCAACCCCGACGAACCCCATTCAGAACCTGTTCTGATCCAACCCCGACGAACCCCATTCAGAACCTGTTCTGATCCAAGCCCGACGAACCCCATTCAGAACCTGTCCTGATCCAAGCCCGACGAACCCCATTCAGAACCTGTCCTGATCCAAGCCCGACGAACCCCATTCAGAACCTGTCCTGATCCAACCCCGACGAACCCCAACCAGAACCTGTCCTGATCCAACCCCGATGAACCCCATTCAGAACCTGTTCTGATCCAACCCCGACGAACCCCATTCAGAACCTGTTCTGATCCAACCCCGACGAACCCCATTCAAAACCTGTCCTGATCCAACCCCGACGAACCCCATTCAGAATCTGTCCTGATCCAAGCCCGACGAACCCCATTCAGAACCTGTTCTGATCCAACCCCGACGAACCCCATTCAGAATCTGTCCTGATCCAAGCCCGACGAACCCCATTCAGAATCTGTTCTGATCCAAGCCCGACGAACCCCATTCAGAACCTGTTCTGATCCAAGCCCGACGAACCCCATTCAGAACCTGTTCTGATCCAACCCTGATGAACCCCAACCAGAACCTGTTCTGATCCAACCCCGATGAACCCCATTCAGAACCTGTCCTGATCCAACCCCGACGAACCCCATTCAGAACCTGTCCTGATCCAACCCCGACGAACCCCATTCAGAACCTGTTCTGATCCAAGCCCGACGAACCCCATTCAGAATCTGTCCTGATCCAACCCCGACGAACCCCATTCAGAACCTGTTCTGATCCAAGCCCGACGAACCCCATTCAGAACCTGTCCTGATCCAACCCCGATGAACCCCATTCAGAACCTGTCCTGATCCAACCCCGACGAATCCCATTCAGAACCTGTTCTGATCCAAGCCCGACGAACCCCATTCAGAATCTGTCCTGATCCAAGCCCGACGAACCCCATTCAGAACCTGTCCTGATCCAACCCCGACGAATCCCATTCAGAACCTGTTCTGATCCAAGCCCGACGAACCCCAATCAGAACCTGCCCTGATCCAACCCAAGGAATATTTCCAAACCACAAATAATGAATCCCCTGTGGGAATGTCAACATGTGTTAATTCTAATGTCTTCCCAATAGGAAGCAGGAAGTAGCTGGAAGTAGGAAGTAGGAAGTAGCTGGAAGAATGGAACCTTGAAGCTCTGGAAACTCCGTTTAGACTGAGGGTGCGGCACACCATTGTTGACGCGGAAAACTGACAATCGTTCTCCTCATCGATTTGGCAACATTGACTGATTGGATCTGTGGTGACCAAGCCTGTCTCTACCCAACACATTGGACAGTGAGCTGTATTTTCGGTAAACTAAACATCTCCCTTGTGGTAATGCATAAAACTGGGAATGTGGGAATGTGTCTTTACCTATTCTAAACCATGTGAATGTGTCTGTACCTATTCTAAACCATGTGAATGTGTCTTTACCTATTCTAAACCATGTGAATGTGTCTTTACCTATTCTAAACCATGTGAATGTGTCGTTAACCTATTCTAAACCATGTGAATGTGTCTTTACCTATTCTAAACCATGTGAATGTGTCTTTACCTATTCTAAACCATGTGAATGTGTCTTTACCTATTCTAAACCATGTGAATGTGTCTGTACCTATTCTAAACCATGTGAATGTGTCTTTACCTATTCTAAACCATGTGAATGTGTCTTTACCTATCCTAAACCATGTGAATGTGTCTTTACCTATTTTAAACCATGTGAATGTGTCTTTACCTATTCTAAACCATGTGAATGTGTCGTTACCTATTCTAAACCATGTGAATGTGTCTTTACCTATTCTAAACCATGTGAATGTGTCTTTACCTATTCTAAACCATGTGAATGTGTCTTTACCTATTCTAAACCATGTGAATGTGTCTTTACCTATTCTAAACCATGTGAATGTGTCTTTACCTATTCTAAACCATGTGAATGTGTCTGTACCTATTCTAAACCATGTGAATGTGTCTTTGCCTATTCTAAACCATGTGAATGTGTCTTTACCTATTCTAAACCATGTGAATGTGTCTTTACCTATTCTAAACCATGTGAATGTGTCTTTACCTATTCTAAACCATGTGAATGTGTCTTTACCTATTCTAAACCATGTGAATGTGTCTTTACCTATTCTAAACCATGTGAATGTGTCGTTACCTATTCTAAACCATGTGAATGTGTCTTTACCTATTCTAAACCATGTGAGTGTGTCTGTACCTATTATAAACCATGTGAATGTGTCTTTACCTATTCTAAACCATGTGAATGTGTCTTTACCTATTCTAAACCATGTGAATGTGTCTTTACCTATTCTAAACCATGTGAATGTGTCTTTACCTATTCTAAACCATGTGAATGTGTCTTTACCTATTCTAAACCATGTGAATGTGTCTTTACCTATTCTAAACCATGTGAATGTGTCTTTACCTATTCTAAACCATGTGAATGTGTCTTTGCCTATTCTAAACCATGTGAATGTGTCTTTACCTATTCTAAACCATGTGAATGTGTCTTTACCTATTCTAAACCATGTGAATGTGTCTTTACCTATTCTAAACCATGTGAATGTGTCTTTACCTATTCTAAACCATGTGAATGTGTCTTTACCTATTCTAAACCATGTGAATGTGTCGTTACCTATTCTAAACCATGTGAATGTGTCTTTACCTATTCTAAACCATGTGAATGTGTCTTTACCTATTCTAAACCATGTGAATGTGCCTTTACCTATTCTAAACCATGTGAATGTGTCTTTACCTATTCTAAACCATGTGAATGTGTCTTTGCCTATTCTAAACCATGTGAATGTGTCTTTACCTATTCTAAACCATGTGAGTGTGTCTGTACCTATTATAAACCATGTGAATGTGTCTTTACCTATTCTAAACCATGTGAATGTGTCTTTACCTATTCTAAACCATGTGAAGGGATGGCGTGATTATTGGGGAACCAATTACTTATCTCCACAATATCTGTGCACCAAGGGGTTTTACTTGAGAAGGGGTTTTACTTGAGATGGGAGTATCTGGAGTTGACAATTGATTTATGCCATAGACTGAGTTGGTGTTTCTGTGCTAAAGAAGTACCAGGGATGAGACCGGAGCCTCGTCTCAGGGGCCAAACTGAACAATAAGAACAGTCCTATGAAGTACCAGGGATGAGACCGGAGCCTCGTCTCAGGGGCCAAACTGAACAATAAGAACAGTCCTATGAAGTACCAGGGATGAGACCGGAGCCTCGTCTCAGGGGCCAAACTGAACAATAAGAACAGTCCTATGAAGTACCAGGGATGAGACCGGAGCCTCGTCAAGGGGGCCAAACTGAACAATAAGAACAGTCCTATGAAGTACCAGGGACGAGACCGGAGCCTCGCCTCAGGGGCCAAACTGAACAATAAGAACAGTCCTATGAAGTACCAGGGATGAGACCGGAGCCTCGTCTCAGGGGCCAAACTGAACAATAAGAACAGTCCTATGAAGTACCAGGGATGAGACCGGAGCCTCGTCTCAGGGGCCAAACTGAACAATAAGAACAGTCCTATGAAGTACCAGGGATGAGACCGGAGCCTCGTCTCAGGGGCCAAACTGAACAATAAGAACAGTCCTATGAAGTACCAGGGACGAGACCGGAGCCTCGCCTCAGGGGCCAAACTGAACAATAAGAACAGTCCTATGAAGTACCAGGGATGAGACCGGAGCCTCGTCTCAGGGGCCAAACTGAACAATAAGAACAGTCCTATGAAGTACCAGGGACGAGACCGGAGCCTCGTCTCAGGGGCCAAACTGAACAATAAGAACAGTCCTATGAAGTACCAGGGATGAGACCGGAGCCTCGTCTCAGGGGCCAAACTGAACAATAAGAACAGTCCTATGAAGTACCAGGGATGAGACCGGAGCCTCGTCAAGGGGGCCAAACTGAACAATAAGAACAGTCCTATGAAGTACCAGGGATGAGACCGGAGCCTCGTCTCAGGGGCCAAACTGAACAATAAGAACAGTCCTATGAAGTACCAGGGATGAGACCGGAGCCTCGTCTCAGGGGCCAAACTGAACAATAAGAACAGTCCTATGAAGTACCAGGGATGAGACCGGAGCCTCGTCTCAGGGGCCAAACTGAACAATAAGAACAGTCCTATGAAGTACCAGGGACGAGACCGGAGCCTCGTCTCAGGGGCCAAACTGAACAATAAGAACAGTCCTATGAAGTACCAGGGATGAGACCGGAGCCTCGTCTCCATAGCAAATGCTATCGGTCTGCGTGATACTCCTTCCTCATTCATCAAGTCCCACCTTGTGACCCGTTCCACACGTCTGTTGTTTGTCATGTAGACTGAGGGGTGGATCTTTGCTATAAAATATTTTTGTAGCCTTTGTGTCGTGGCTCTCAAGGAATCATTTGTGGGTGGTGGTTCGTCGACCAACACTGGCAATAGTAGGTAAGGTGCTGGGGCCATTTTAGTGCTCACAAGAGCAGTGGTCGTTTATCATTCAGCCATTTTACCTCACCCACCTGGCTGATGGTGCCACCCCTGGCAGCCATTTTGTGTCCTCTCCCTCCTAGTTGCAGTGGGAGTGAATGGATGAGTTCCTGCCCAACTAGATGCCCAAGTGTTGATTTGCATCAACCAATGGTTGTGTGACAAGTTATTTATACCTATCCAGGTGCTGTAAGATTTAGCATGAGTCTGCAATATAGTCGGGGAGGAACTCTACCAATGTGAATTAGCAGCCATGTTGTGTCCTCCCCCTTCCCAGTTACAGTGGAAGGGTATGTGAATTAGCAGCCATGTTGTGTCCATCCCCTTCCCAGTTGCAGTGGAAGGGAATGTGAATTAGCAGCCATGTTGTGTCCTCCCCCTTCCCAGTTGCAGTGGAAGGGTATGTGAATTAGCAGCCATGTTGTGTCCTCCCCCTCCCCAGTTACAGTGGAAGGGAATGTGAATTAGCAGCCATGTTGTGTCCTCCCCCTCCCCAGTTGCAGTGGATGGGAATGTGAATGAATGAAATTGGTAGTACCTCCAGACCACGCGTTGGGGCAGCCTGCCCAGGGCTCCAGCCAGTTTGTGAGTGATGTCCTCTGAGAGGTATTTGACCCCGGCGCCAAACGATACGACCACGAAGCCATGCTCCGCCGTGTCATTTACCCACGACTCAAAGTCCTGCAGCGCGCACACACACACACACACACACACACACACACACACACACACACACACACACACACACACACACACACACACACACACACACACACACACACACACACACACACACACACACACAGAGAGAGAGGAGACAGTTCAGATCTAGACATAGGACGATCTGTTGTCCAACACACAACAACACACAGAGACACACACCTAACACCCCGTGACTACTGTCGCCACGGCTACTGTATCCCTAGACGCTGTTTACATCATCATCAAACTTTATTGATATAAAACAGAGAATTAAACCATAACAGAATGTGACGTCACATGCCAGCAGAAGGGTCACATGATCATTCTACTTCCTGTCTGTCTCCCATGACCCTGGTTGACCCCTGAGTGAGGTGATAGTCCCCACCCTTCTCTCTGTGTCACAAGTTTCCCCTAGCAACAGATCTAGGATCAGCTTTTTCTCCCCCAATCATAACTATTAGTGGGGGGAAATGTAAAAAACACACACACACACGCACACACACTAAATAGGTCATCTTCGTGAAGAACTAAAGCCAACTGATGTAGCATAGTAAACAGAGCTGTTTGTGCTTTGGTTCAGGCTTTACTCATTTGTCATTGTCACAGTGTATCTCAAATGGCCCACTATTCTCTATGTAGTGTGACCGATATGGATCACGGTGCCATTTGGGCCAATCAGCCTTAAGGCAGGAAGGGGTTCTGTCTAGCTAACACAAATACAGGTTCCTGTTATTGTTGACTGTAAAAAACAACAACTAAAAAAGTAGGCTAGACATATAGCTATCAGCCTCCTCCAAGCCAACTAAGCTAGCTACATGTTGGGTCAAAGAAGAAGCCCATGAACGTTAGCATGATGGTTAACTGTGTCTCATTACGTATCCAGTATTTAAAGCTCTTTACCCGTTAGCAATGTTAGCATGATGGTTAACTGTGTCTCATTACATATCCTGTTATCAAAGCTCTTTAGCCGTTAGCAATGTTAGCATGATGGTTAACTGTGTCTCATTATATATCCTGTATTAAAGCTCTTTAGCCGTTAAATCAAATCAAATTTTATTTGTCACATACACATGGTTAGCAGATGTTAATGCGAGTGTAGCGAAATGCTTGTGCTT